>NC_065509.1:37018692-37026263 GCF_006386435.1 Epinephelus moara
CAGAGGTTAAATACCTGGGTTGTTTCCACACCAGTTTGTCAGACTAGTTCCAGCCTAGTCAGACAAGCATGAACTGATGAAGTCTCTTGGATAAGAGGTGAAACGTCTTCTAAGACAAAACCAAGTCCAGTTGCGTTCGATTCAATTGCCTTGAGATAACTATGACCTGGATGAATGAGAATATCCACAGGCAGACTGGATCAAGACTGTCAGTGAATCTTGTTGGCTGAGTTATCTGTGTTAGTGTTCTTTTTGGCCACTCTTTCAGGTCTGATACTTCCTGCTGCTTTAAATCTCTCTATATCCTATTTAAGGCTGAGACAAGCCATCCTTCCTGACTGGACTGTGGGTGTCGTGGACTTAAGGTGGCCTGACTGCCTGTGGCTCCTGATTGGCTGAGAGATGTGGGCCTTGGTCGAACTGAAAGTAGGGAGAACACACACACCCCGGCACTACTGACGCTAAGGAGATTTGGCCGTGTGTATGGCTTACGCACTCCTATGAAAGCCTTTGTATGTGTGTGAATGGGGGTTTGCTTCGTAAAGAGCTTTAACTTCGGACAAAGAACTGAAGGGAATTAATGAAACACCACAAATATGACATTGTTACGGTGAAATGAGACTGATAAGTGTGTGGCGCTGGTGACCAGTCTGGACCAATCAACATCCACCAGGACTCAACATAATCTGGCCTATAAAAGCAGAGATTCACCTGACTTTTTTCTTTTCTTAAGGAAGTTTTATAACCATCTGAGGCTGTGAGAAAGTAATACTACTTCATAGTTTTTTATTTGAGAATACAATGTGACACTGGAGGCTGGTTTACAGCGTCTTCCTGCAGTGGAAATGAGCACCCGGCTCAGAGCACAAGTGATTTATGAATCAGTCAGAAAATTGCAGCTGCTGGCCACATAGGCACTGAGTCACAGTCATTGATTAACAACTGTATCAACAGCTCATACTGTAGTTGTATTACAGTAATTTTGTATTATGACACAGATGAGATCTCAGCTACTATGACTGTGTTCTTTAAAAATGAACATAAAAATTCATTCACACAGTGTTTCTTGTTCTTATTTTTATTCTTTAAGGTTAAATTTAAGGTGTATTTTGGTTTCAGTAGGTCTCAATAAACACCATAAACTGGACTTGATCCTGATTTCCTTCCTCATTAAAGAATTACTGAAATGTGTCCAATCAGGCAGCATTAAAACTGGAATGCCTCGACTCAGCAGGTTTACCTCATTTAAATTAGAGGACTGCTATCAACAGCCACCAGCAGCCAGGACTTCATTATATGATTGCATAAATGCCACATACATAATTTAAAACTTTATTACTCTTTCCCAGTACTCATGTGAGGGGGGTCTTATTGTATTAGTGTTGCAAGGATTCTTTTGAAAGTCTATCAAAGGACTGGTGTGTAAGATTTAGGGGGATTTAGAGGCCTTTAGTAGTAAATATTGCACATTGCAACCAGCTGAAAATTCTCCCAGTTAGAATTCCTTCACTGTGCATCATTCAGGAGGTTCTTAGCAGGAGCCAAATTATCCACAGAGGTCTCTTCTTCTCTAAAACAAACAAACAAGGTGATGAAATGGGTAATAACACTAGTGAGGCAATTTCACGCTAAAAACCTTGTTGGAGAAGGGCCACTAGCCTTGCACATGCTATTGTGCTTCACTAACTTAAGATACAAACATTTCAGAGTTTGTTTGTGGGAGCTGACATATCCACAGAGGTCTCTTCCTCTCCAACACAAATGGATCCTGTAATTTAAACCAGTATAAACACTGAATAAAGCAGTTTTACAATAAAAAAAGCAGCATTTTCTGATGCTGCTTGACAGAGAGGGGCTGTTTACTACAATGGCTGACACAAAAATGCAAATGTCCCTCTCTAGAGCCAGAGTTTGGTTTGTTCCTTTTGGACTACTGTAGAAAGATGGCGGTGCAACATGGCTATCTCTTTAGACAAGGACCCCCTCCATATGTAGATATAAACAGCTCATTCTAAGGTAACGAAATTACAACGGTTCTTATTTTCAAGAGATTATACATTAAAGAAAACATACTTATTATATTATATTCCAAAACAGATATATTTAAAGTAGATGTCAAAAGTTGTGTGTAATTTCTAAGACCAGTCCTCACAATTTACTTACTCTACATATGTTAAAAGGTCCAGTGTGTAGGGTTTAGGGAGATATAACAGTATAAATAGAATGCAATATAAGAAGTATGTTTTCTTGGGTGTATAATCATCTCAAAAGAAGTACCGTTGTGTTTTCATTACCTTAAAATGAGCTGTTTATATCTACACAGATCGGGTCCTTGTACACAGAGTTTGCCATGTTGCACTGCCATGTTTCTACAGTAGCCCAGAACAGACAAACTAAAAACTGGTTCTAGGTGGGGCCAGTTGCATTTTCACATTTTCACGTCAGCCACTGTAGTTGCCAGCCCCTCCACAACGAGAGCATTAGAAAACCTCTTTTTTTTATCATGTGAGACTGCTTTATTCAGTGTCTTTAGTGGTTAAAATCACCTGGTCTGTTTGCTTTACAGAGAAAGAGACCTCTGCAGATAATCCAGCTCCTGGTTAAAACCTCCTGAACGTCTGGAACAAGAATAAGGTGAGCACACAATAGCATGCGGTGGGCTAGGAGCCGGTGTATGACATGCTGCACAGCGTGGGAGAAGCGTTGTTCTGTATGTAAACTGCCTTATTCGGTGTTTTTACTGGTTTAAATCAGCAGGCCCGTTTGTTTTGGAAAGGAAGAGACCTCTGTGGATAATTCAGCTCCCAGTAAAAACCTCCTGAACGATGAACACTGAAAGAATTCTAACCAGGAGAAGTTCAGCTGGTTTAAATCTGCAATCATCACCACTAGATGCCACTAAATCCCCCTAAATCTTACACACTGTTCCTTTAATGTCTCACTTTATTTACTGTACTGTATTTTTGGTTAAATACATTATAGTATGTTGTTTGGATTACTTAAACTTGGTCTTCACATTCTGTAATTAGTAAATACATTTATTTGCAAACCATCATTCTTTTCTTCAGCCACATAATATCTGAAACAATGATATAGGAGCTTAACTGCAGTAAAAAGCTCAGACAGCTACAGCTCCTTACACCTGAGTGACTACAACTGCAGAGTAAAGGAAACATCAATTTGCAAGTCATTTTGCAGTAAAGCCGGAGTGAATACACGTCTGCAAAGACAGCATGAGCCTGAAAGGGGAAGCATGCCAATACTTGAAAGGTGGTTCAGGTGGTATTTTGAATATGTAACACAGCGTCTGGCAGACAGAGATCTGATGAACATAAGGAGAGGGTTGTAAACCACAGAGAGACATCTATAAATACTCACGCAGATTTATCTTCTGACTTATAGGCCTGTGTCTGAGTTATTGTGAGGATATGAAGCCAAAATCAGATTTCTATTTACAGCTGTGAGAGTGTTGCAGGTAATAAGCTTGCTGTTCTAATATCATCCCGTCCTGAATTTATTTATAAAGATCACAACAAACTAATGTAGTGTATCTCACTGAAATCACAGAGTTGAAAGATATCGCATTATAGCGTATTAGTTTATATCTACAACCTAAGCAACAGTTAAAGGTCCAGTGGGTAACTTTTTTTGGCATTCATTACAAAAGGCAGATAATATAAAAAATATGATGCTCTTCTGCCTCCTCAAAATGTTTCTGCGTAGTGCAACAATAACGAAAACAGCCATCAGAGCCAGGGAGTTTCTAATGTAGCTGTCAATCATGTCAATCACTGCTCCTGAACTGTGGTCAAACTGTCACCTCAAGTGTTTACAGACATATTTTAGTGCACCGTTTAGCTGTTAAACAAGTTTGCACTAGTTGATGGGCAGTATTTTGTTTCAGTTTGTCTATTTCCAAAATGGCAGCTGGGTCACCCTCCCAGTCGCCAGAGGAAAACATTTGACATTATACATTTCTGCAAACCATGCGTACGTTGCACCAAACCTGGGTGGGGTTTTTTCAACACATTGCAACATTTCTTAGCGCTTTTTGCACCCCCAAACCTGGGTGTTTTTCACTGAGAAATCACACCATTCAGTGGCATTTGAGCCACCAAAACTGGGTGTTAATTATCGTCACATTGCTGCATTTCCCAGCACTGTTTCAGATACAGAACCTGGGTGTTTTAAGCAACACTTTACGGCACTTTCCAGCTGCATTTGAGCCAATGAACCTGGCTGTTTTTTACCAATACATCGCACCATTTCCAGATGACGTTTGAGCCATCAAACCTGGGTGTTTTTAGGGGCACATTGCAATGTTTTCTGGCAGCGTTTAAGTCACCAAACCTGGGTGTTTTTTATCGGTGCAATGTGGCATTTCCCTTAAGCATTTGAGACACTGAACTTGGGTGTTTTTTACTGACACATCGTAGTGTTTCTTCAGCAGCTTTTGTGCCAACAAAAGCAGGCATCTAAAGCCAAAACCATGATCTTTTCCTTACCATAACCGAATGATTTTTGTACTTACAGCTAGCCACACACTTACCATTTTATTTATTATAATATTTGTGTATGATTATATTATATTTCAATAACTGTACAGCACTTTGGTCAACTGAGGTTGTTTTTAAATGTTCTGTATAAATAAAGTTTGACTTGACATGACTTGAGAAATGTTAAGTTTCAACTTATCCTCTACAAAATAATGTACAAATGTCATATATCTGTGTAGACTTTCACATTTTACAGTTAAACAGTTCACTAAAATATGTTTCTGAAAACATCTGAGGCAACAAATATTTGATCAGCGCTGCCTAGTTTGACTGAAGTTCACAAGCAGTAAGTGACATGATTTACAGCTGATCTCTCTGAAAATGGCCTGTGATTTACCAGAGTCTCATGTCACAGGCTAGGTTTGCTAAAGCCTGAAAGCAGAGTGAAGTGGTGGTGCAGAGGTCTAGTGTTCTCTCAGACAATTTGAATTACGATATGCTTAAAGAGTGTTATGGGATTTTTGCCTAATGACAGTAAAATTAAACTGCCTAAACCAACTTTAAATGGCTTCATATTTATGGGAAACCCCTGCTGTGAGGACAAGCACTGCTCACACTCAGAATTGTATTCTACTTCACACTGAAAGGTTTCCAAGATATAAATATATATCTGAATGGGCTGAATCACAGGGACATGTGCATGTATAATTATCCACAGGAAAGTGAACAGTTCAAGGTCCAAGACCTGAAAAACAAATAGCTAATCTAAAATCTTATGATCTAAGAAGAAAAAAAAATAATAAAGTTGAAAATTTTGAACTCTGAAACAATATTGAATACAGTTTTTGAATCCTGGATACTTGAATTTTCTGAATTTGTGAAACCTAACGCACATATTAAGTTTCTGAGATAGCACATCTGACACTGAGAGAGACCACATGTAATTTTCAAAGTAAAAGTGCTATAAATTCAGTTGCATTTAAATGTCTTAAATCACTGTGAATGAAAACAGTGCAGACACACACTGAGGTCATTTCAGACTTTGCTGCCACCCTGTGGTACAACTCCTGCACAGTGAAGTCATCTCCCATCTCTGGATCTAAAGATCCAATTTGTTTGACATCAGATCCAGTCGTGCAGAAAGACATGGGGGCAGCTGTATGTCTTTGTATGAGTCAACAAATGTCTAATAGTGTCCCATTACTCATTGATCACTGACAGCCGCATTGTAATTCAAGTCCGGATAAGCAGTTCATTTCTCATTAATGAGAGCAGGAGAGCTGTCGACATGTAGCGTTTAATAATTCAGCAGCAGTATTGTATTTTCTAAGATGCATTTAACACATGCTGCGAGCACTAAAAACAACCGCTAACATTGTGTGTAAATCTGACAATAAACAGGGCCACAGCAAAAAACATTTCAGTGTTTAACAAAGTAGCCTAATTATTTCAAACATAGCTACCTTGTACATGGACTCATTTGACTAATATTAAATAGAAATAAATATCTTTTAAGGCAGTGCACTCTAATTGTTGATCATGCAGAGGTATACTGTCATAAGTCCAAAATGACAAGTAGGTAATTCACACTAATTCAATCAATAGCAAGCTAAAGTCAGAAAGAATGAACAACTCTGGATCAATAACCTCATCTCACGTGCAGCTCTGTCTGGCAGCCCACAGCGGCTCATCAGTCAGCGCTACTAAACAAGTCATATCAGCATTAATCATTCCCGCCACAGAGGTAGAGTAAAGCCTTCTGGTAGTCCCCAGCTGTGTCCTCCTGCAAAACACAACAGACGTGGAAAGTAAGTACATTTACTCAAGTACTTAGGTACAATTTTAAGGTACTTGTACTCCACTTGAGTGTTTCCATCTTCTGCTATTTCATACTTATACTCCACTGCATTTCAGCTGCCTGTTATCAGACAGAATTGTCGCCTTGAACTCGGTGGATAGACAATTGTTATACTTTTCACTCCACTACACTTATTTGACACCTTTAGTTCAGGGATAATCAGCTTTTTCAAAATGAGCCTAGACCAGGAGCCAGTTAATAAACAAAAAAAATAAGAATATTTATCAGCACATATAATAAATAAATTGCCTGTTTACAACCTTTCAATGTTTGCCATCCTCACTCATCTTTACCAAGAAGTAAATCCAGTCGCAGCAGGCCTGCACAGGTTAGACCAGGATTCAAGTGATTCTTTCATGAATCTATATTTTGATGCTTTTTTATGCATCATAATAGAGCTTTTTTATTTCT
This sequence comes from Epinephelus moara, assembly GCF_006386435.1. NCBI lineage: Eukaryota > Metazoa > Chordata > Actinopteri > Perciformes > Serranidae > Epinephelus > Epinephelus moara. The sequence continues at coordinate 37,025,458 of NC_065509.1, forward strand.
TTGGCACCCTATTTACATTCAAAGTACCAAACAATTTCCCAGTGTGAACCCATTTATTTTAATTGCGAATTAGAAAATGGTCGGCGGGCCACCTGGCACCCTATCGCAGGCTAGATTTACCCCACAGGCAGTAAATAGAGTATCACTGCTTTAGTTATTTTGCAGATTCAGATTAATCAACAAATAAATGATGATGTTTTATCATGGATAAAGATAAAACTTTATCTATCCTTTGGTAAAATTCACAAGCTATAGGATATATAGTGCAAAAATAAGCCCACCTTTACCAGTGGCAACATTAAAGTAATGTACCAGTATTTATGATTTAATAATATGATATACATGATTCTGAAATGAGCTGTATTTGGCATTCAGAGTATAGCTATGATTCAGAGTCTGAGCAGGGATCATCTGCACCACAGACTGTAAAAATAATAGACCGTAGCTGCTGTGATGTCATCCGATGATTTGTGGACTCTTGAGTACGGCACTTTGTTTTTTTTGGAGCCAGGAGTGATGCTGTGGAGGATCGAGGGATGGGTCTGATGTCCACCTGACGGACACTATCTGCAGACAGTCTGTCACTCAAAGCGGCCTGCCCTTAATTATGTGTAACTTTAAAGTGATAGTTCAGGTTTTTGGACATGAAGTTGTGTGAAATGCTGACCATCTGTAGCTCTGATGTGACAGTGTCACTACTCTCAACGAGCCTCCTGCTCTGAGAAATGGCCCGTAGCTTACCGGAGAAAAAGTAGTTCTGAAGATGTACTGGGGACACGTAACCAAAAGGTTTTAAGCTACAAAAA
>NC_065509.1:37026643-37030235 GCF_006386435.1 Epinephelus moara
TTGAGAGTAGTGACACCGTCACATCAGAGCTACAGATGGTCAGCGTTTCACACAACATCATGTCCAAAAACCTGAACTATCACTTTAAGCCTTAATAAAATGTAAATGGGAGAGTTATAAAAAATGTACCCCCTGTACAGTTGTCATGACAGGGGAAATTAGCTATAGAGACCGAAACTGTTTTTTGTATTAGGCTGTAAACATGTTTATTTATGCTGTAAAGTTGGGCATTTTAACATGAGTGTCCATGGGGATTGACTGGCTTCTGGAGCCAGCCTCAAGTGGCCATTTTTGGCACATATGTGTTGGCCTCATTTTTCAGGCCTGGAGAACGCCACTTAGTCTTGCACACGGTCCTTAACATGGAGGCAGCTGAGCCAGTGGCTAGCAGCTAACAGTGCTAACAGCGTAAACAGTGCTGACAGAGCTAACAGTGATAACCTGGGTGTTGCACTTTCACAACGACGTTGTTGCTTGTTATCAGCAGTGTTGGGAATAGAATGATTTTATGTGTTTTACTATAAGTTGTGTTTCACTATATAAGTTTTAGATGTGTGAACAATGAGAATACTGAGATGATTTCAGCTGATCTGAATGTGTTTGCTTTGCAGAAGTGGAGAAGTACAGGAGAGGAAGAGACATGAAGTCTGAGGAGCACATACCGCAATGCTTAGATAATTAGTTTCATATAGGGTAAAAAGAATAGAAAGTGATGAACAGATAGTAAGGTACAGCACGTGTAGGGAGTTGTGTTGTTCTCTTGTCTTTCAAAACAGGAACCACGCCCCCACCGTCAGCGGGAAGGAGTCAAATTAACACGAGGCAGGGGCGTGGTGTGGCGAAGGAGGAAGTGGAACCGCCAATGAGAAGAGGACAACGCCTCGCGTGCACAATGACTCATGTGACGCTTAAATACACTGGGTCAGGAAGAGAGAGTTGGTCAGACTTCGTGAACTGGCACACTTTTGTTGCTTGTCAGGGAAAGAAGCTGAGACCCAGAGCTCTGTAATTTTATTCCTTTACTGCTTAATAAACTACATTAACTGAGACTGAATATCTTCTCCTATTGCTTCATTAAAGAACACGCAGGACTGAGCTCACACATAGCACAGTGGAGAGTAGGACGAGCCTCGAGTCCGACAGCAGTAATCTTGTAACGCTGTATGAGTGCAGAGCGGTGGCCATTATCTATCCAGTGGGATACACACACCGGGACTCACCTGCACTAACATCCATGTGAGGCTGGCTGATATATTAAAGGAGCAATATGTAAGAAATATAAAGCAAATAGTCATAAAATCCTCCTAATATGTTACAGGGACTAAGGAATAATGTTCATATAACATACTGATCTCACCGACAACAATAGTACAGCCAGAATATTCGCATTTAAAAAAAAAAAATTACGGTCCGCAAATCATGTTTATGTTTTGAATTTGTGTTTTTGGCCTGTTGCACCACCCACCGCCGTCTACCAGTCACGCAGTCAGTAGAGTCTCAGCATCAGTTACAGTTACGACTGAGCTACAGCAGCACGGCAAGCAGCATTAGCAGTGTCCCGGTACATAGCATTAGCAGTCTCCTCAGCTGTATCCCGGCAGCAGCGTTAGCAGCAGAGAAGCCGGACTTGCTCGAACGGTCCGCTGGAAAACCGAAGATCAAGGACGCGGCGATGCAGCCCTGCCACGGCAGCCGTCCGTGGGCAAACAAATCAGTCTCCAGCGTGCCGCTGTCCAGCAACCTCGAATCTGTAGGGGAGGGGGGGCGGACACGACTCGCGGCAGTATTTTGAATTTGAGCGCAGTAACCGTTTTGGCCACATTCTTACATACAGCGCCTTTAATGTTCTGAATGTCACATATAGAACATTTTGTTCTATGAGTTGTTTTTTTTTACTCACTAAATCATTCTGCATCAACATATCAGAACTTAATCTGAGCTATCAGATGGAAGGCCCTCATTTGGTATCCTCTTATTTATTTTCCATTGTAGATATTTTATTTCAAAATGCCCTAATTGTATTTCCTATTGGTATTTTTTCCAATGACACTTGTATGTCACACTGTCACTTTTCATGCATGTGGGCGGTTATAGCTCAGGTGGTTTGATCACCTGCTCCTCCTCCCCACATGTCGAAGTGTCCTTGAATGAGACACTAAACACCAACACTCTGAATTGTCATTGCCACTTTTGACAGAAGTGTCTGCAAAATGATCGTAATGTGATGTTGTTGTCCTGAATCTCCACGCCCTCGCCCTTCAGCCATCACGTCCCAGCCTCTATTACCAGGAAACAGAGAATGCTACCAAAATTTAGCCAACCAGCTCACATTATTTTGATCCATTTAACTTTATATATAATAGCTAAAGCAACAATACAGCAAATATACTCTTATATAGTTTACTTACTATGACCAAACGTTGCTATGTGACAAGGTCAGAGTGAGAATGTGTTGTGTTTTTCGGCGAGATATCGTCAACATTTCCAGCCATGATTGTGCCACCAAATTGTATTTTAAACAGTATTTTAAGTCAAAACATGATCTTTTCCTGATAAAAACAAAGTGTTTTTTGTGCCTAAACCAAACCACACATTAACCACAGGGTTGATGAAAAGAAAAGAAATGTTAAGTTCAACATGTCCGCCACATACAAATAATATCTGTGGTTTGCAAAAACGTACAATGCCAAATACTATACTATACTCAGTTTTTTTAAATTCAGTTCTCATGACAGTTTGGTTTTTAATATGTATATATCCCTTATTGTGTCTTTCTTTAACGTTCTCTATTGCTGCTGTAACAACTGAATTTCCCCTCTGGGGATCAATAAAGATTTATATCTACATCACCATATGTATTTATCTATCAGTAACAATGAATGAACAAATAAATCAGCATTATTATGATCATTATCATTATCATAAATGTCTGGGTTTATCAAAATGGCCCATTTTCAAGCTAAGTGTTCATTTCATTGAAATCATAGCATCTTAATTTAAAGACACCCCAAGTAAAAGACATGCTCTAAACTCTAATGCTGCATTTACAAACAATGTCAGCAGAATGAAAACCCCTTATCCTGACGGTTCACGCATTATTTTAAAATGGTTCCTAGAACTGCTAGCAATATATTTTCGCCATTTAAATACCCCATAGCTGTTAATTAGCAGATGAAACCAGATAAAAACAATGTTTAGGGAATATAAAGGGAATTTTAGGTTAAAGCTATAGTGCGTAACTTCTACAGGTCCGTAAATGTCCGTTTCACCCAAGCCACTACTAGAGGAGATGACACAATGCAATACAAGAAGGGAGGGGGAGGAAGAGCGGAGAGTGTCATAGCAAGAGGTAGAGCGCAGGTAGAAAGAGAAAGCAACATGGCGNAAGAGGTAGAGCGCAGGTAGAAAGAGAAAGCAACATGGCGGAGAAGCGGCCGAGACAGTTCAGAAGTGGATCCTACCACAAAGAAAAAGCCTGGACGTCCGGCTGAAGGTCTATTAGCAAAGACGGAAAGTGACCGACGGAGAAGGCAAACAAGGATTTGTATTGGCGTCGCTTTTCCTCGGTGGAGAGCCCTGAAGGAAGAAATTG
>NC_065509.1:37030454-37058034 GCF_006386435.1 Epinephelus moara
TGGCGAGTGTTACTATGTGTACGGTGTGTGGCGACTGGCGAGTGTTACTCTGTGTACGGTGTGTGGTGACTGGCGAGTGTTACTCTGTGTACGGTGTGTGGCGACTGGCGAGTGTTACTCTGTGTACACGGTGTGTGGCGACTGGCGAGTGTTACTCTGTGTACACCGTGTGTGGCGAGTGTAACTCTGTGTACATGGAAGTGCCGCCGGCTTATTAGTTGTAATAACACATTATCTGCTGGGAGGAAATAGAAGTTACGCACTTTAGCTTTAAACTAACCTGTTAATATTTCATTATTATTATTATTATTATTATTATTATTTATGGCTACTGTATTTTTTTATCATTATTATATAATCATAATTTTATTTTTGTATTGTTTTTTCATCCTTTTTTATTATTGTTTGTTTGTCTTCTTTATCTTTTTAATTATCTGGATTTTATGCAGTCTTGTGTGTGTCCCGTTCATCTTGGTCAAAACTATATGACATGAAGCTCATGAGATGAGAGGTTTCTTTCTCGTAGCTTGCTGTAACAGGAAGTATCTGGCAACTGTGCTAATGAACCTGAAGGGTCAGATTGGCTGAAGGGCGAGGATGCAGGAATCAGTAAAAACTGAATCCAAATATCCAGACTCCACTTGCAGACTCGCAGACTTTGTGGGCACGTTCCTGGGAAGTCTGGGAGTGCTGAGAGCTGTCCAAATCCACAATTCATCCAGTCCACAAGGGGCCTCGAGTGCACTATGTGAAGACTTCCAGAGAGTTTGTTTGGGGTGCAGACTTCACGAGACTTCACTGATTTAATTACCCAAAATTCATTACAATATGAACGTGGCATTGTAGCTTTTTTCAGTTGCCAAGCAACATGGGTAAAGCAATTATGGTAAACACTTCTTGAACCCTGTAGGCCAGAGATAATATTCAACCACATCATGATATAGAAATATGTAGAGGTAAAGGCTATAGAGAGCTGATCAGACTGCATTTTATTACTTCAGCCTACCCTATACAGCCTGGTGAGACCATCCTGATGATGTGAGCTCAACAGTCTCAGTGCTGCCCCGAACACTTTCTACAAATCAAAATCCAATCAAGAATCTACACCATGGTTGACAACATAAGCAGTAAATCAGGGACTGTGTTGCAGTTGATGAAATGCAGGCCGCAGCTTACAGAACAGTAATGGCGGCCCATGAAGCAACCACCACTAACTCTGATGTTAGTAGAGTAACAGAACAAGATTACACGCTCGCAGAGTGTCTTGGAGGAACAGATGCTTTCACCGTTCTTTCGACTGAATTTGGCAAAAGCTTGATTTATCCACTGGCTCCATTGATGATGATGAAGATGTTCCCCAGTGTTTTGTTAAGTTGATTGGCTGAAGGAATTTGTCAAGGCGAGTACTCCAGTTAATTAAAATTTGGGGTGGCTATGAGTCCAGATTGATACAGAGAGTGAAACAGAATCTTGAGCTCACGTCATCAGGATGGTCTTACCAGGCTATACTCTATAGACCCTTTTATGGCTGACATCACAATGATGTCAGTTTGTTAGCTGGAGGCAAAACACATCTCATGGCTCAACAAACAAAGACAACTATGGTTAAATGTGATAAAACGAAAGGACTGGACGGAGGCCATCATCAAAAATGCTCACATGTGCAGCGCACACTTCATATCAGGTTAGGGGAAAAGTATTTCCTGTTTTAGGGATGAATAACGTTATGTGTATTAAGGGTTATCATGTCCACCTCATCAGAAACTGGGGAGGTATTAAGAGGAATATTGGATTTCTCTGTAACGCTAATTTTTTAGCGCATTAGCTAACGTTAGCTTCCATAGCAAAACAAACTGGAGGAAACCGTTCAAGTGTCGTCCTCCTTTGTAAGATTGGCTTCCTGTGACATCATCCATCCACTGAGTGAGAGCATACGGGTCAGCCAGTCTGGTCCCGTTGGTCAGTGTTTACTTATTCAAGTAACACTCTCGGTCCTGGAGAGTGAGTGACCTGACATGGTGCGTTTGTAAACTCAGTCTGATGCTCTACTCTACTGTGCTCTGCCACTCTGAGAGTGTGGTGCTCTGCATAACCGAATGGTGCATTACGACAGAGCTCTGAAATCACAAACGGTCCAACTGACCTATGGCTTAGTCCCGCCCTCAAACACGATGAGCCAATCACAGTGCGTATAGCCATTCTACACTCGGACATTCTCTGCCTGGACGTTCATTGAAATACATCACAGAAAGTCAGTTTTGTTTGGTTTTAAGAGCTTTTTCTGAGATTTGAAGTTTAAAAATGGTCAAACGGTGTGCATGGGGTACTTGCAACTCTGACACAAGGTATCCTGAGAGGCTGGGCGACGAGGTGTATTTTTTACTCTTTAAACCACATCTCAACCGAGAAAAGTGTCTCCTTTGGATAAAGTATTGTGGTAACGTTAGACCACAACATCAACTCAACGTGAATAAGATTAACAATGATGTCTACATCTGTTCTAATGTAAGTCAACATTGTGTTTGAGGCAACATATTGTCACTTTGCTGGAAAGAAATATAAAGTTATCTTTAACATCTCTAGCTTATGTTAGCTAAAGTTAGCCTAATGTTAGCTCCTAGCTGCGTTGTTCATCATGTCACCTTGTTTGTTCTAGTTTTGTACTTTGGTGATCGTACATCATTGTTAGCTGTTGTCCAAAGGGCTCTAGTTAAGCTAACGTAACTTCTGGAGCTTAGCTTCATTAGCTTATCTGTAATCGCAGAGATAACAAAGGTTGGCAAACGTTATGCTGAATGATTCAGTGTAAATACTGTAGCACCAAACTAACGGAGAGACACTCTTGGTAAAGATGGTAAAAAGGCCGTTATCCTTTTCTCATATTCTGAGCCAAAAACCTTAACTTCAGTGGCACTTTAACTTGTTGTCTTTGATGGTGACGGCAACCAGATGCGGTTCACAAGCGTACACTGTGACCTGTAAATTTTGGCTTGTAATTTAAGCTTTTCATCGACCTTCTCAACAATAAAATGATGAATATATCCCTCCAATGCGTAGTTTAGGCCCTTTTGGTTACTTCTCAATGACATCTGATCGTTATGTCCCCAAAAATCATCAATTGCCTCCTGCGAAATGCCGTGTACTGTGACACCTGCCATAGCGCCGGTCACTGAATGTTGATAGTTTGTCCGAGTGAGTGGAGGGGGCATGGCTTAGCCATAGATAAATTTGTGCCGGAGTGTGCTCTGACACTGGGAATGAGTATTTCTGAATGTACTGATCACAATCTTCCTCAATTATCTATTTCTGAATGTACTGATCACAATCTTCCTCAATTATCTAAAACAAGCCAACAGAACTTCCTGGCTAGCGCTACCTGATGTCTGTGGAGAATTGCCAAATATACAGGCTAAGAAAACTGGCCCACAAACAACAAAAGATCCTCTTATGTGAGTAATACCCAATTCATTTAGTCGTAGTCTAGTCCTGTATTTCAATGTGTGTAGCCTCTGTATTATAGAGAAATGTATGAGTATAATTTTGTTCAGTCACACAAAGAGCCTAAATGACAGCAGCGATCACCTTGTTCATGACTGTAGCTGTGGCTTGAACATTTCGACGGCAACAAGTGAAACAGATTTGAATACTGTCTATAAGCAGATAACAGTCTCTGCCCTCACAAATTGTATGCGATGCCAATGATCACGTCGCAGTACGTATGACTGAAGCCAGCGAGGGCTCAGTCTGCAACTTCAGATGGTGGACATCTGGGTTCAGCCTGTTTTCAAAGCAGACATTTTGTTTCATGCTGCGTTCACATCATGAGGGATGCAAAGTCGAGGCAGCATTGACACTTAAACCTGTTCAGTAAATCCATAATAAATATGAGTTAAATACCTTAAATGACACACTTAGGCTGAAATCGCTCTTTCAAGCACTTTAGTGGCTTTGTAATTTATGTAAATGCTACTCACAAGTCAGACACTTGTAATTATTGCACCTCCTATATGAACAAGAACACGGCGTCGTCACAGCAGGAAGAGCACAGGTGAAACTAATAACATTAATTATGGCTTAGGCTCATTTCAAAGAGCCAGTAAGCCATGACAGTTAGCCATCAAACACATTACACGCACCATGGAAGTGCAATATAACCAGAGTGCAGCCATAATTAAAGTTATTAGTTACACCTGTGACTGACGGGTCAAAATATCAGCTGTGAGTCGTTTATTAGCATGAAAAGTCATAAAAAGTGATATGAAATAGTGTCACTGGGAAAAATACCACTATGAAATATGAATACTTTTGATAAAAGAAGCAATTTGAAGTAATAATTGCAATAAAAAACTGTAAAAGATATATATTAAATGATATATTAAAGGTTATTTCATAATGTCTAATTTATCCATTCAGTATTGGCCATTGCTGCAGGAGGATGGCAATAACTCTCACTGCAGGAACATCTGGCCCCCGGAGAATAGATTAATTCACTTTGGCTCGAGTGAAAAGCAGAGAGGCATCATCTCAGTCTCATCACGCTGAACAAGGCATTTAAAGCAAATCACTAATCTCCACCCCATCACGGCACCGACATGAATGGCGTATAAGCAGCATGAACGTAATACACCCAGCTGGTGTTTTAAAGCATGAAGCGGGATAGATGAGCATGTTTTAGAGCATCAGTGGGGCAAAACGATGACAAGAATGACATCATGTCTTACATCAATACATTCATTTTCTTCTGGAGGGTTATATCTAGCATGTGTCATGAAGAAACGGAAACACTGAGTGGTTTGTCTGAGTGAGCGGTACCTGGATGGTGGTGTAAAGAGACGCTCCATACTTCTTTTTGAAGCTGGCTCTGATGTCCAACATGTCCACCTCGCTCCTCGACACCATTATTCTCATCAGGGTGTCGTCATCAGTTCCAGCACGCTAAACATGGAAGTAAATCAGCGGCTGGGGTTAACAATCTATGAAATTACATTTTCTCACAGCTTTATAGTCCACAAAAGTGTCAAACATCTTCCTTTTCACTTCTCTCAGGTGCTGCAGTTATATCTATCCCTCAGACCCGTGGACATAACGTCAGACATATTTCATACGGCACAGTGCTACTGTAAGACAGGTGATTAGTTTAATTTATTAAGGAGATGTTGCAACTTGAAAATCTGCACTTCCAAAACTCAACCAGCTTTAATTTCAGCGAATACTTATTTAAGGAGCATTGCAGTGATTTCAAAGGTTTTAGCCTCACTGAAAAATCATGTACTTTACATATTTCATAATCACTTTTTAATGCATGCTGTACAGATTCAGATTTGTGGTTGTATTTTTACGACCATTCCAGGCAGCCGTTAGCTTCATTTCTGTATGATATGAAAATCAGTTTGTAGACTCATGAAATTTTCTTGAGACGTGTGCAGTAATGAATCACAGTCAACCACAGACTGTATATAAAGATGGGCAACATTACAGCTCCCCAAAATTGAAGCCACAACATCTCGATCGCCCCCTGGTGGCTGGCTGCAGTATATGTCATAGACCCCGCCCCCTCAGTGTTAACAGATGGGGCATGGACCAAAGTAAAACATCAAAGTACACATCAAATACTTTAAACTAAGGTTGTGATAACCAAAATAGGGTCACTAGCCTCTTGTCCATCAGTAGATGAATGCTTCCTTCTGCACTGTGATATGGTTAGCAGATGTAGTTCGGCAGAAAGAAAATAGTTCCTACAAGAAACTGCCTACAACAAAGTCTGTGGATTATCTTGAGTAACCCGGTCATGATTTCTGGAAAGAGACATTGCTGTTGAGTTTTTCAAATGCATTTTATTGGCGCTTTGAGCACCACAAGCTGAGTGTCATCTAGTTATATTATATTGGAGAGAAGGCAGACATCTTTACAGCCGATATCTTCAACACTAAGCAACTCGCACCGAAACAATCTAGATTAATAAATAGCACTACAGGTAGGAGAAAAATATGTATTTTTGATTTGGAGTGAACTGTCCCTTTAAGCCTTGGAGAAAAGCACATTTATTGGATATGAAGAACAGTGTGATACTGTGGGACGATGACACCTACCCTCATAGATCTGTACAGGCCTTCAGCGAAAAACTCGGGGACACTCCTGACACATTTCACTGTGGAGCAAAAAGGCAAAGTCAGGGTTCAGTGTGAAATTGAATTTCTGCCATGTTAATATTTTGTCATTGTACTGGCACCAATTTCTGCTGCCAAGTGTTATCTTCTCCTTTATAACATGTATTTAAGAGAAAAAAACAGAGAGAGTCTCACTAAAGTATCATCCTAATAAATCTCATGCCTTACCAACAGCCACTAGTAAGTTCTCCAGATTTCCAGTGGTCTCTCCTTTGACGCTCTCCTCGATATCAGAGCCAGAGATCTTCTTGTAGACATCGAACACTGTAGGGAACAAAACAACCACAAAACATAAAAAAACAATATGACTTTTTGAATGCGTAGTTTTTAAATTTTTTATTGTCTACATGATTTTTATAAGGGGTGTGACATATCATCTCATGATAATACTAATTTTTGATATCATATGAAAAAATTCATAGTGATAAGGGCAATATTTCGACTTGTCGACATGTTGACGTCATACTGTTACCCACGGCAACAACAAGCATGGCTGAAAGCGAAATTATTACCGACTCTTAGGTGGTTCCAAAAAGAGGAGCAGCTTCAGCAGTGTGGAATAAACTGTGGCGTCCTGAATGTTTTATGAACAGCCCCAGACTTATCAGACTCTTTTAGTGACTTACCACTCAGAGGGAACTCAGTCAGCGGCTCCTCTGGCAGCAGCACACAGAGGGAACTCAGTCAGCGGCTCCTCTGGCAGCAGCACAGCGCCCACCCCTAATTTTTTACTGTTTTTTTTTTTTTTTTTGCATTGTATTTTATATTCAGTAATCTACAGTATTGTACTGAATCCACTCTATTAGAACGGAGTACACCCAGTTGAGAATAGTCACACTGCAGCTATTCAGCCATTTACACCCCACTTGTTATCGATCTCACTGCATGCTGTGATTTCCCAGTACTAATCACGTTGTAGCGCTGGGGTCAGAGGGTGATATGGCAAAAATGTCATGGTTAGGACTAGGACTAGTCAATCTTGGATGTTCTCTGGGATTTAAGTGGTAAATTTATGAGAAAAAGGTGCTGCCAGAAAGTCAGGTGATGTAGTATCAAGAGTGACAGAGTCCATGGAGAGAGTAAGATGAGTGGGGCTGTAGGTGAAGCCCATGACTTTTACACAGAAGACTGGGGTTTGTGCTGTGTCAGTCAGTGCTGGCTGAATAATTTTAGACTTAACTGATGTATTATTTCAGTTAGGATGTATAAAGCTGCTGAATGCACACTGTGTACATAAACTTTAGCTTAATAGCTAAATAGACTCGTACATGTTGATGTCATATTTCAATGTTGCTTGGACGCCCAGGAATTTAAACGTGGGTGTAAACAGCACTGTTGGTCATGAACACCTGGGTGCTGACAGCATCTGCCTTATCATAATCACTCAAAAGAAAAATCATCACATTTTCATTCAACCATTTGATGATTAGACACATATTAAACAGCTTAAGCGTAAACAGAAATGAACTACGAGTGAATTTTGAGTTGTTTGGATGTTGCTGCCACAATCTAAAGTGTCTTCACCACAAGTGTCCCATATAATGAATGGATGAATAAAACAAGCATGTGTATATGGGGCTTATTGCAGTGACCTATTAATGTCTCAAACATGCCATCCCACCTTACTTTATACAAGCTCCCCTGAGTTTAGACCCAGGGACGGGACATCACAGTAAATTGAGGTCATCGCCATGTTCCTGAACCACCGTGAGATGTATACTTCATGAACAAGTGACTGGCAGGAGAGTTGTTGAAGTGAATGCAAAAGAGATGGAGGTTGTTTGTTTCAGCAGTCTCAACAGGCTTTGTTCATGTTTTCCTGACAAGCAGCATCCTGCGGTCGGGAGAGGAGTCGGCCTTTTCTCTAAGTAACAAAGGCAGCAGTATCATCATGATGTGGTTATACTGTGGTAAATTATTTCAAAGAGGAGGTCAGGTTGGATGATTGGGTCAGCAAACTAGAGACTATTACATCCCATCTCATACCATTGGCCAATATTAGTTTCACTTAACTATCACAGGAAACTCTTTAAAAAAAGCCTTTCATTTATATTAGCCCAGTGTTTTGTTTTGTTTTTAAATATGTCGTCTTTGGTTTATTTTACTGTTCCACAGCCCAGTCGCCAGAAGAAAATGGCATTGTTTCTGCAAACCACAGATATGTTACATTTGTACGTTTCATATGTACTAGGTTTTGACCAGGGGCGATTGCTCTGAGACAACAAGGGAGGCTGAACTTCCCCCAAAATTTCATAGAAGAAATGGTCAAATATGCACTATTGAATTTACATTAAAATAAGAATTTACATTGCATTAAACGTGCGCTAGGATGCGTTTAACATCATGACTATGATGTTCAAACATCAGCTGTTTATCACCAGTTTTCAAACACAACCTCCCTGTCATGCATTCTCATGTCAGCACGGTGGACGTGGAGCCTCCAAGCATTCCTATGAGACAGCGCTGAGCAGGTTTTTTTCATGCAGCAAAGCGAGACGGTCATTGGATAAATGCGACAAAATCGTCACTTCCAGGGAGGCTCAGCTTCCCTGGGACCTAATGGAGCGGTAGGCGGGAGAGGACACTCGGTGTATGCATGATAATTGGAGGAATTGTCCAAAAGGCTGAACCCCTTTGTGATTGACAGCGCTTTGGAAATACACACCGGCATCGTCGCATTTCGAGCTCAGTCTCATGCAGATATTTGTGAGTGCCACCCGGAGTTCCTTATTTCCATAACCGATATAGCTCATTTTCACCATTTGTCCAGCACAGTTCAGGTGTTTAAACCCATCTGAAAATCTTTGAGGTGTTTTTTGCTGTGGTTCTATGGCATGAGTGTGGTTGAAAAACAGCTTCAATTAAATGTTCCTTTTATAGTGGTTGAAAAACAGCTTCAATTAAATGTTCCTTTTATAAGTTACTGCCTCCCTACAATATGACAAATTTTATGATGTAAACTTAAAGTGAGCTTCCCCTGTTTGAAAGACCAGCAGCCACCACTGTTTTGACCTAGTCTTGTTTAACAAGAGTTAAGGACATTTCCAGCTGTGTTTGTTGCGACAAAAACGGGTATTTTAAGCCTAAATATGATCTTTTCTTAACAAAACCAGGTGGTTTTTGGGCTTAAAACTAACCACATGTGAACCACAGCGTTGTCACAACATAAACTTGACACATAAAGAAACATAAAGTTTGAACATACCTGTTACATAATAAGTTGCATAGTAAGTATTTCTTTTATTCAGTTTCTCCCATGGTATTATCTGCCTGTGGCCATTAATCTGTATAACTCCTCCCCCTTCTGTAGGGAGTTGAAACTACAGACACTGACAGCAATATTCACCTACATTAGGGGCACTATTACTTATTATGATGCACTTTACTACTTTTCAATATCTTGTGCAATATTATTCTTTAATATCATGTGCAATACTACTTCCCATTGTTTTATCATGTTCAATATAACATTCATTATCAGGCGCAGTCTGTTTTTTCCACCATTTTAGTTCATTTTTAGTAACTCCTGAACTTATTGTACTCCTGTTGTTACTCTTTTAGGCACTGGTTTTGCTTTTACTCCTTGAGAACGCTTTTTATCTTGTATATTTGTCCAGATATTTTATACTGTATTGTTTTTAAAACTGGGCCCAGAGAGTGACCCTGACCCGGGAAACCCACTGGTTGCTCTGGTTGTGAATGTTAAATTGTGGTTATTGTACTCTCTGTTACTGTAATTTGATGCATTCTCTGGCACACGAATTTCCTTTGGGATAGATAAAGTTCTATTGAATTGAATTGAATTATATTGAATTGTAAAGCATGTTGATAAATGGTTAACAGTATTTGTATCGCACCTTTCTAGTCTTTCTAGTCTTCTGACCACTCATACATCTTTTAAAAATTCACATGCACCCACACACCGACAGCTAAGCTATCGGGGGCAGTTTGGGGTTCAGTACGTTGCCTGAGGATACTCCAACTATAAGAGCCGCGGACTGAACCACTGATCTTCTGATCAGTGGACTACCCACTCTACCTCCTGAGCCTCAGCCGCCCCTAACGCGTTATAACTTTGCTTTGAAAGAAACAATATGAATGAAGTATATTATCATGGTTTGAGTTGCATAATCGTAGCCACACAGATGCCAGATCAGAGGTGTTACAGGTACTTCTGGAAGACACTAGAAAAATAAATTTTGTTAAGTTTTATGAGGACTTGTTGATTCAGAAGGACAGTAAATTAATATGAAGTTCTTCTATCAGCCACTCGTTGCCGACTCTTGTCTGCGATCACGTTCCCTTTCACTTTAGCTTCATCTAACCCATCAACTGCCCTGTTTCTCCCTGCTCAAGTCCAGCTACTTAAATTTTTTAGTGAGTTGTGTGTTCAGTCTGACTCACTAACCAGCTGAAACAAGTCTCTGTTGCAGCCAGACATTTTTGCCCTCAAGACTGCCGCCGAGCTCGTGGTTGTTGTTTATCACACTTTAATAAACTCTACAAACTCTGGTGCTCTCACTTTTCTTGGCAAGTTTTGTGTTGTTAACTTTGGACAACAACTACTTTTTTCCCCTTTCATGTAAAAGAAATGTACTGAATTCCAGGATGTACAAAGTTGTTGGAGTTGAACATTTCCTTAAACAGAAAGTGAGCCTTTAAATGCCATCCTAATCATTTAGTTAAAATAAAGAACATAGCTATGCTGTTGCAGCTTTTGATATTCCTCTCTTCAGCAGGTGACTGACAAATTACACATGATAACATTTAAATAAGCTGGCACAAACAAACTCACCCTTTCTGAGATGCTCTGCGCTCCTGTTGCCAAGAATTGTGATGAATTTTTCCTCATCTGTGCCAAACTTGCCCTCACCAGCAGCATACAAGTCCTGTAATAGCAAACACACTTGGACATGTCACACTCACACATACTCACACAGAGCAAACCTTGTGTAGACGTGACTTATTTGAACACAGAGGCAGAGCAGGACTGACAGCACTGATGTAGGACCTTGTACTGAGCCAAAACAACACAGGAAACTTTTGTTTGTCTCCATTTGTCTTTGTTATTAGAGAGAAATTCTGTATTTCAGGTCCTTTCACCTGCAGCTCTGTGGAAGTTTTTTCTCTCCTGTTGTTCAGATGATGAAGCTTTAATTCGCTCAAATGATAAATTTACAATCTGTTATGAGTCCTACTTTTGATACTTGAATTATATTTTGCTAATAATTCTTGTACTACTTATTTGTAGTCTTTTTGTGGTACTTTAAGACTGTAGTATTTTTACTTTTATTTAAAGGTATACTATGCAAGATTTTCCTAAAAACCAATGTACAGACTCAAACAAATACAATCATCACTTATGACCCACTAGGTGTGTGGCGGTGTATTTGTTTGCCCTCTGCACTGGCGAAAGCTGCAGCCGGAGGCATTACGTTGTCAAGTCATCCGCTCGTACATCCCATTCTTGTGAACGCATTATCTCAAGAACATCTTGAAGGAGTTTCTTCAAATGTGGCACAAACATCCACTTTGAGTCAAGGATGATTTGATTAGCACTTGGTGATCAAAGGTCAAGGACAATGTGACCTTCTCCGTCAAATTACAGTGAACGCAGTGTCTCCAGAACATCTTTAGAGAATTTCTTCAAATGTGGCACAAACATCCTCTTGGACTCAAGGCTGAACTGATTCGAATTTGGTGGTCAAAGGTCAAGGTCACTGTGAACTTGCGTCCATCCCACATCGTGATCACAATATCTCAAGAAGGCCTTGACGGAATTTGAACAAATTTGGCACAAATGTCAGCTTGGACTGACGAAGGAACTGATTAAAGTTTGGTGGTCGAAAGTCAAGGTGAATGTGTGCTCACGAAACATGGTTTTTGTTTTGGCCATAACTCAGGAATTCATACGCTAATTATGACAAAATTTCACATAAATGTCTAACAGGATAAAATGTTGAAGTGATGATGTTTAATAACCAAATGGTCAAAGGTCAACTTCAGTTTGACACTATAATGTTCTGCAAAAACATTTTTCTGGCCATTATTCAACATCATAACTCAGGAACAGAAGGGGAGACATTTGGTCAGACACTGAATTGGTGACTCTAATCTTGGGTGTCCACCTTGAAACTATGCTAATTGTATAGATCTTCAGTGCGTGAAGTATCCATGTTAGCACAGACATGGATGTAAATTGCAACTGCAACTTAACATGTTGACGAAGGCATACAACCACAAGGCAGAAATTCTAGTTTTCTTCTTATGTTGCTGTGTTTAGGACAGTCCTGAGCACAGCAAGCAGGTGAAGTTGGAACTTTATTCAAATGTAGTGACCAGGTAGTAGCACGAAAATCATGGACATGGTACCGAGAAAATGCAACAGCTAATGCAGCATTGGCCTCAACCTTAGTGTCCCTGGTGATACAGTTTACAAACAGCTGTAAATTCCTCCATAGCATACCTTTAAGTAAAGGATCTGAGAATGTTCCACTACTGTTTATAAGAGAACAGTTTAACACTTCGGCAGAAGTGTTATCACAAGTCACGCAGGACTTGTATCTTGACAATTGTACATTCAGATACATGTAGGATTACTTTGTCATTATTAGATCCCAGTTCACAGCTCAATATCAATTATTATTAGTTATCTACAGGAAACAAGATGTTCCATTCCCAAAGGTTAATATCCTTTAATTAACTTATCTTATTGACTGTTCTTTCTTGGCCTTTAGCTCCACTGCTCACAAATATGATCACATCTTTAACATCCTGACATTTAAAAAACAATTAGGTGAAATATGCTCTGTACCACAGAAACCATCCATGTTGAATTTTATTACCACTGAACTTTTTTTTTTTTTTAAAGATATTTTTTAGGGCATTTTTTGCCTTTAATGGACAGGACAGTGAAGCGTGAAAGGGGGAGAGAGAGAGGGAGTGACATGCAGCAAAGAGCCACAGGCTGGACTCGAAGCCGGGCCGCTGTGGCCACAACCTTGTACATGGGGCGCCTGCTCTACCACTAAGCCACCGACGCCCCATTACCACTGAACTTTTATCACATTAATTTCTTTTAGTTGTAAACAGTGAAACCACAGCTGTTTCAAAAGGTCTCAAGGTTATATTTTTCACATTTGCGCCACCAGCTCATTCTTTTAAATGGGGGGATTATGTGACGGACTATTTCTCAACTGAGAACAGTTGCCAGGCAACCAGCAGAGACACCAGCAGTGGTGGAAGAAGTACTCAGATGAGAATACAACAGAGTAAATACTCTGTTACAAGTTAAAGTCACAAGTTCATGTCCTTTACTTAAGTAAAAGTACAAACGTATCAAAGGGACAATTCACCCCGCAATCAAAGGTACATATTTTTCCTCATACATCTGGTTCCATTTATCAGTCTAGATTGTTTTGGTGTGAGTTGCCGAGTGTTGGAGATATTAGCCTTGGAGATGTCTGACTTCTCTCCAATATGATGGAACTAGGTGGCACTCAGCTTGTGGTGCTCAAAGCACAAAAAAAATACATTTGACAAAACTCAACATCAATGTCTCTTTCCAGAAAGTATGCCCCCGTTACCTAAGATGATCCACAGACCTTGTTGTGAGCAGTTTCATGTAGGAACTATTTTTTTCTATCAAACTACACCTGCAGAAGAAAGCGTGCATCTACTGCACCTAGCACAACTGAGCTAGCTCAGCTGAGAAGGACGCCATTAATGTTAACATCTTGAGCTGTCACATAACCAGGTCGTGATTTCTGGAAAGAGACATTGCTGTTGAGTTTTTCAAATGTATTTTTTTGTGCTTCGAGCACCACGTCAGCTTTTTTTGGGTTATTCAGCATGTTGAATCGGTGACAGTGATGACAGAACGCGTCAGGAAATGAAATAACTCTGATTGGCAGTTCAGCTCAGCGCACAAGAAGAGAAACTGAAGTGAGGAAAGTAAACAAACAGCTAGAAAAAAAAAAGGACTGATACCAAAACAAACTTGTTACATACGGTAAGATTATTTGTCTTTAGCAGAAACGTTTTGTGATGGTTTGTTATTGTTCAGTGGTACACAGTAAATATCCTCTGTTCTTTCAACACTGGATTGAGTTGTTGATGTGCTAACTGGCTAACTAGCGTCAAGACGGTCTTCCAGTTTCCCATTTTGAATGACAATTACAAACACCTGCTGTCTGCTGGTGTGGAGAGTTATTTCCTCTCACTTATCTTTTAATAATATATCATATTTTATTTGTTGATTATATTTTTGAATTCTTACTCTGAATCTGCAAAGTAACGAGTACCTTATGATGTCAAATAAACAAAGTGTTGTTGAGAGTGGTAGAAATTTTCAGACATCAACACAAGACATGTTTTCTCATGTTCTTGCTTCTCACCTTTGCGTCTTTCTCGATCTTCTCCTCATCTACTCCCTCCTCCCTGCTCCCCTTCACAGCCGGACAGATGACGAGCAACGCGGGGAGACAGACAGGTAGGAGGACAGACACACAGATGGACAAACAGAGAGAAAAATCAGGTCAGTGTGGATGGAAAGACAGTGAGCTCAGAGCCTCTCTCAACCCAGGTAATCCCTGAAGATTACATTGTCTGCCCATAAGCATGAATATTACATTTCATGCTGTAGACCAAAACACATTTGAGACACCAACTGTGTTGCTGTGCAATCATCCCTGCTCCCCTCCCCAAGCCCACACCTAAACCCCTCATGACTGTAATGGCATCAACAGCGGCTCTTATTATCAGGAAACACAAGTCTCTCCAGCAGCCACTCTCTCCCTCTACCTGCACGAGGATCACCAGCAGCTTCTGATAGTGCCCCGAGGTGTCACCGCAGATATCCTTCTCCAGCTTACTGCTGAACTCTGGAAGAAAGAGGAGAAGAGGAGCAAAAGATTGTTTACACTTGCTGCTCACAACAGTCACTTGTGGTTGCAATCGACCCTAGTGGGCCGTCCTTCGTCCTGCAGGAGGATCTCCGACAGGAGAGATTTGATTAGGCGGCTAATGGACAGCGTGGCCTTCTCTTTTGTCCAGATCAAATAAACTGTCCTTTTTCCCTTTGGCCCTCGGTGCCTTTGTTGTCACACACTATTTTCCACTGCAGTTTGATGCAATTTGATGCTGATATGTGAGAAACATCGTAACAGTGACACACATGTTACGAGAAGTACAGTATTCATTACACTAATGACAGAACTCCTCCATGTTACAGTGGGACACCAAAGACTGTAAACAGACATAGTGCACCAGGGAAATTAGTCTTCTACACCTTCTGCTCACTGGAGAAAACATTATAGATACTATAATACAGAAAAAACATTTTAAATTGTGTCAAGCTTTTTGAAAGTGTATCCACTTTATAGCTCAGGTAGTTGTTTTGATCCTATGAAACAATAACTTTCCCCCCTGAATGAAAGTTGGTCTCAAATGATCAGATAGGTAACTCCAGTGGAGAGAGGCAAAGGAGGACTAGAACAATAAAACGCATCGGAATCAGTGTGCAAGGTGTCTGTGCTTAACGGATGACGAATTTAAAAATAAAAGCATCAGAAAAATAACGGACTGAGTGTGCAAAGGCCTTAAAAGTCTCATTTCCATGTCGTCAAATACCGACGCTTTGGGTCGGTAGTTGGACGTATCCACCAACTGCAAATCACTGGTACTCAATGACCTGGGAATGAAACTCAACATTCAGCTATGTTTCTCCAGAGTTACATACAACATCTTTAAAGCTGAGGACAAGTCACATCCTTAACACTGTCTTAAATACTTAATTACTGTCCAGACACAAAGGTTCTGCCACTAACAGCTTATCCTGTTAGGGGTCGTGGGGGGACTGGAGCCTATCCCAGCTGACATTGGGCAATAATATTGATTTAGGCTGTTGAGGGTAAATATATGCTTTTTGTGTATTAGTATACTTCAGTTCAGTGGTTCCCAACTGGTGGGTCGTGGTCCATTCTGAATGTTCCACAAGCAACTCAGGAACGTGTCAAGATTATTAAAAGCACATTTTATTTCGAAGTACAAGGAATTTCCTGCAGAGAGCTTTTATTTTGAAGTGCCGTTTCTTGCTACAGAATGAGTGACTATTCATTCAGGATAAGCATGTAGAAGTAGTAGAAGTATGTCATTTTGATATAGATTGCTACTGACTATTTTATGAAAAAAGAAAAGAGAGAAAAGAAAAAAGAAAATCATGATGGAGATGGGTTTGTATTTTTGAGGGCATATAGCCAATAGCAAATGTGAGTTCTTTTTTGAACACAGGAGTAGTTCTAGGTGGCAATCTGAATCATTCGCTAGGCACCCCGCACCTTTTAAGTGTTTGCTTGGAGTACATTTATACATCACTGCATCAAGGTGAGAAGTTAAACCATTGGAGGTCGGTAAAAACAACTGATGATCTTCAACTGATGTTAAGTCGCTCTTTAAACACTTGGTCACATTACACAGATACAAAGAGTCTAACTCACCAATAACAGCAAACATGTTTACCTGCTTTTGTACCTCTCTGAACTGAGCTGAGTAACTCACCTTTCTTGTATGCTTTGACAATGTCTTTAATCTGCTCGTCGGTCCTGGAGGCCAGGATCTCAATCAGCACGTCGTCATCAGTCCCAGCACCCTGGGAACCAAAGTCAATATGAGACACCATGGATTTGTGCGTTCTCAATTTATCCCGTCTTACGGTCAATAAAAAGAGCAATTTTTGTGATTACAATAAACAAAAGCTGTGAAAATGTCTACAAAAAACAGTTGAAGAAAATAAGTGTAATTTGTCAGCACAACACTGTGACGGGTCTGCAATTAGAGAATGAACGACCTCAGTTGAAGTTCAGATTTGAGGTTCAGTCTTTAAAGCAAAATTTCCTCTCTTTGCTCTAATTAACCCTCTGGCGAAAAAATGTCTGACGTGCCAAACAAATGGAGCGGTAGGTGTGATGGGAATGTCGAGGCCAAGTCCTGAATGCTTTGCCTTCACTTTGATTGAACATTTCATTCGCAGCGGTAATACAAAAGAAAATGTGATGAAAGAATAATGAACACCAAAAAAAAAAAAAAATCATTTGTAACTTAGAGGGTTCAGGAGTTTTACTAAAATCTATTTTCTTTCCTTCAAATAGTGTGACATAAAAAGCAGCAGGTGGTAACTATAAGATGCTTCAAAGAATACAATACCTGGAGCATTAATACTTCATATAACTATAAAATAACTTGGGTAATAGATCAGCCTCTAGCACCAATACATTATATATGTGCTCTCTTTTTTTACGTCTCCTTTAGTGTGACGTCTTTATTGATTAAAGCCACATTAGAGCTCTAATACACAACACTGTTCTGTTACAACCTACACTGGGAACCAAGGACAAAACGTGTCATGCGAAAAGTCCCAAAGAAAATATAAGACAGGTTTATATCCCTAAAGAGCAGCTCTAATAAAAACCAGCCTTAACCTCTGACCTTGGATACACTTTGAAGCACAGAGAAAATGACGCCATGTGGGAAATTATTTTCATTATGGAGCAAAAGTACTTCAATAAATGCACTACATCAGTAAAACACTGCGACTTGATGTTTTTTATCCTTAAACAACAAACACACATGATTAGGTTTAGGCAACAACAGGCAGTGGTTAGGTTTAGGAAAAAATAACGTGGTTGGGCTTAGAGTCTTACGGGACATGAACACCGCTCTCTCAGGTGAAAGTCGAGGTTTGTTGGACCCATCCATCATCTCTCCAGCCCATCCTAGTTGGATTTTTGCTGCCTTAACTTTCGCCCCTGTCCCCCCGCCTTGTCTCCACATATCACGCCGATGTTAAAGGACGCCTTTTTTCTTCGGAGTGAGACCGTGCTTTCAAAGACACTACCACTGGCTCCAGTGCATTTTCAAATGTATCCACTTTAATCATCCATCTTATTTAAAACAATACCTGACACCATATATATCCTCATACTCACTTAGACACTCAACAACCCTACGTGTTAGTTCCCAAAGCTAACAAAGAAATTGCCAGACGCACCTTTAAATTCAAAGCTCCCCCTGACTGGAATAATTTGCCCATCAACAGAAGAACAATTAACTCACTGCTCCTCTTTTAAAACGTATCATCCTTCATTAAAACATCATGTTACTGTTTCTGATGGTCATGACTTCCTTATTATTATTGTGGCACATGCATCTCTTTCCTTATGTGCAGGTATTGTGGGCTTATGGGGATGATG
This sequence comes from Epinephelus moara, assembly GCF_006386435.1. Classification (NCBI taxonomy): domain Eukaryota; kingdom Metazoa; phylum Chordata; class Actinopteri; order Perciformes; family Serranidae; genus Epinephelus; species Epinephelus moara. Next base: position 37,048,870 of record NC_065509.1, read on the forward strand.
TGGGGGTGGGTCAGTAAATGAGAGCTATGTATGTATGTATGTATGTTTTATGTTGTGATTGTGTCCATTGTAATGAAGTGTGTTGTATGTTTTGTGTTGGACCCCCGGCTATCTGCTAATAAACCTTTCAACATGACAGACCTCCTGTCTGTTCTTTACCTTAATTCGTCAAATTTTGTTGTCCTTGTTTCTGGCTGTTATGTCTATTTCTGTGTAAGTACCTGAGAGCAATGCAAGAACACATACTTGCTGACTAAAAATGATTCTCATTCTGAGGAACTGAATGCTTGGTGCACATGGTAATATGGCTCCAGCTGGTTTTTCCTTATGCAAATTTCAACCTGATTTTGGCTGCAGAAACTGTACACTGCACTGCTGGCTTGTTTCATTCTACAAACACAAAATACTTTTCAGCACAGTGCTGTAAATGTTCACTGAGTCACTCTTGTTTGGATCAACGACAACAAACACACAAACAGGAAACAAAACAAAAACGTCTTTTTTTAAGCAGTTATTACAAAAAGACGATTTGACCTTGAGCAGTTCACAATTAATGGCAATTTTCTGACAACGCAAAAAACAAAACAAAACAAACCTGCCATGTCAACCCCACACAGCTTCATACCTGTCAGATTAATACAATGGATCTTTTGTGCGTCAAATTTTGTGGTTTTTGTCTTTGCCATTATTCTGAATTTTCAACAATTATAACCATCTTTTTCAGTTTCATGCTATCAACACCTAACGACAAGCTGTAGCTGTTCAGTGCTAATAAAATTAGAAGAGTGCAGATCTCTGCCAGGCAGCCATGTTCTGTCTGCAGCCGTCAGAGCAGATCGCCATGTTGCTGGGAGGAGTTTGCCAACAGGGCTTTCTGCCAGAAAGAGATTTTCTGGTTAAGTTTTGGGGAAAAAATCATGGTTTGGATTAAAATGAACAGATTTCTGGCATAAAGCCAGGCTGTGTCTCAGGCGAAAAGAAAATGTGTGTAACATAGGTCAACATGTCACAGGAGTTACAGGACTGGCTGTGGGGTTTCTCTGCCTGCAACACGCAGCTAAAAGTTTAACTACCCCCAACTTTTAGTTTGACCACACTTCACCGCAAAATCATATGGCAGCAGCATTGCATAGACATTGCATGGCAGCTCGCCGCAGGCCAACACTGCTTGGTGTGTCTTCAGCCCAAAGCTTCATGTTTTTTTGAGAAGATTTCCAGACATGTCCCTCACTCTAGGCTTTTGCAGTGTACTGTGTTAAGGAACTGTGGCCCCTGCTGGACGGTTAAGAGGAGTGAGGAGTCAATGAAGATATAAAACAGTCAATAAAACAGGTTTTTCAACAACTGTGAATCTCCACAAACATGAGAGGCCCTTCAGCATACAGTCATATATGTACACACAAAATATTAGGCTGATTTGTCCAGTAGTTTGTGAGACACACGCATGAACACATGACCAAATGCACGACCCTTACGTCTGGTGGAGATGTTAATAATTGTTTTATCTTTTCCAAAATGATGAAATCATCAGATTATAATGGTTTTACTTGATTGATTTGACACAACTTCACAACATGTAGTTACAACTCAACATATAAACCTGAAACTATAAGGTTGCGATGGCTAACATGTTAGCAAACATCCTGCCTACTTACACATCCAGCAGACACAGAGCAACATTAGCCTCCTGAGACCCTGTGTCCTCATATGAGGACGTCACATCTTGGGTTTAACTGACCCTTATACTTTATTTTACTTAACTTAGACCTGTTGTCCTCATTCGTGGACACTTTTTGTGCCATCTAGTGGTAGTAGGAGCACAATACACTAATCCATCTAAAACAAGATGGCAGCCATCTCTGCCAAGTCAGTCTGCAGCTGATCCTGACACACATGTGGACACGGTCCAAAACCTGATGGTTGAAACTTGTTTATTTATGATTAATAATGTTTATAGTTTGATATGGCAACAAATTTGACCAATTTTAGCAACAGTAACAAGCTAAGACACTGTTAATTAGGAAGTACTCGTTTGAAGACATTGGGACTTTATCATCGTTGACAATGTTGAGTTTTTATTTACGTATCGGGTCCTACTGATCTCAAATAGCTTGGACAAATTATAAATACATACCAAACAAAAGTTCAGGTCTCAAGAGGTTAGAGTCACATTTCTGGACACCTGAGAAAGTCAAATACTTAACCTCATTTTAACTCTGGTTCGGTCTACGACAACTTCTGAACAAAAATATCTGACTATTTAGCTGCTAAATGCTCCATTTTGTTCATCGGCTAGGTGCTAATTTTGTTGCCATACAGCAGGTTTATCAGAGCTTTTTAGCTAAAAGCAGCCACAACCTGCTGCTGGAGACAGGCTTGATTAGAGCTGTGAGAATAAACTATACAGTAAACTAATGACATTAAAATATAGGTATTATTTTAATAATATTAAATTGATTGATTTGTGGAGGTTTAGCTAGTTGGTTGGTTAACTAGAGGTTTCACTGTTTTCCTGCTATGACAAATTGAAGTGAGTGCTGTGTAAAAAATGCTCAGTAGAGCGTTTCAACGTCAGATGTTGGAACATCTGTGCATTAACACCACTGAAAAAGCTGTATCGTCTGAGGGTTTCCACTAATTTGCATAAAGGACCTGCAGTCGGCAAAAAGAAGTGGAGCATCTGAGGAGACTGTCATCGGTTACCTTGAAACCCTTGTGTCTAGCGTGGCCTATCTAAAGATCCAGTGTGTAGGATGTAAGGGGATATCTTACATGACAGAAATAAAATATCATATAAAAAGTTTGTTTTCTTTTGTGTATAATCACCAAAAATCAAGACTAAATAAGGATTATGTCATTATTACCTTGGAACAAGCTGTTTATATTTACATAGGGAGCAGGTCCTCGTCTACCAAGATCGTCCATATTGCACCGCCATGTTTCTACATTAGCCCAGAACGGACAAACCAAACACTGGATCTAAATGAGGCCATTTTTGCATCAGCCACCATAATAAGAAGCCTCTTAAGAACGAGAGCATGGGAAAAACACTCATTGTAAGGACATAGAGTATCTGTATAATTGAAAGGTGTATATAGTGTATATAGATTTTATATATCCAAAATGTAGCAATCCCAAGCAACAGCAACATCACGACAAAGGAACACAAGAAGCTCGAAAAATACCAAGGGCTGAAAGAGGAGCTAGAAAAGATGTGGGGAGTAAAGGCAACAGTGGTGCCAGCAGTTATGGGAGCACTGGGGGCTGTGACCCACAAACTGGGAGAGTGACTCCAGAGGTGCAGTCCTAGGAACAGCTAAGATACTGAACCCTCAAACTCCCAGACCCCTGGTAGAGGCTCAGGTATCATTCTGCTTTTATCGCCAACTAATACATTTAAGAGCATTTTAATGTTCATCAATATGAAGACTATTTTACATATTTTAATTCATCTGACTAGATTAGCAGTATAGTTCTGCTCCATATCATTTTCATCACCGACTGGAGCTGAAGAGGAGAAGGTTGTGTTAAATGATTTGTGAATACAGCTCTAGAGAAAGCAGCTCCCTTCTGCTGTGTGACTGTGTCGAAGTGTATTGTTCTTCATTTTAACTTGCATTTGTTGCACCCCTGAAAACGGGGATATAAGAATCACGAGCATGAGGTGATGTTTCCTCAGCAAGAACGTTTCTCCAATCAATGCTTCAAAAAATACACACAGAGAAGTACAGGATAAACATTGTGTAGAGAGTACACATCACTTTTTCAGCTACAATATGCAGGACTTACCTGAGACATAAATCTCTGCTTTCTCAAATATTACTTAACAAAACGTCTTTGGCTCAAAAAACTTTTACAAAAGTCACTTAAGTGTGTGAAAACACATTACTAATAAAAGTGCAAAATACACCACAATATGTGTACATGCTAGGTCACAATTTACACAAAATGTCACACAGATTCTCTGGGAAACTCTTGAAATGTTAGCGAGTAATTACAGTCATGTTTAACTCTCTTTAACAACAACAACATACCTGAGAAACAGGTAATAAGAATCACAAGAGTGAGGTGAGGCTCCCTTAATGAAAACGTTACTCTAGTGAGAAAAAAAACACCAGTTACTCTGGTATGTGGGCGGAGACAGAAACAATCGGTCTCAGGATCTTAGCTTAGACCATCTTGTAGAGCACAGAAACACTTTTACATCTTAAATTAATGAACTAAGAATAAAGTAACCAATGTAATATGAACAACCTCTTACCACTCACCCATTTTATCCAGTTTAATGATTTTAATCACGGTCATGTGTGTTTTAACCCTTATACTATTAAAAGTCACAAACTTCTCAGGCTTTTTAACAGGTTATGGCTATTATTCTTTAACTCATCACATATTTACATGATTTTTTGGGGCTGAACCATAACAACAGGGCCATTGCTGTTGCTGCTTCTTCCTGTTTCAAATTAAAAGCCCATGTTTCAAATTAAAAGCCCTCTACTATTTCATATACGGTCCAGTCATGTACTAGGTTTTGACCTGATCTTGTTCTATGTTCAAAGTAAACAATACTTGTAAGCATCAAATACATGTAGTGGAGTAAATAGTAAAATATATCTCTCTGAAATTAAGTGGAACAGAAGTATTAAGTTGCATAGAATGGACATACTTCAGTACAAGTACCTTAAAATTTTACATCCATACATCTATGACACTTTAAACTACTGAGTAAGCTACTGTAGTTTTACTGTGCATGACTATAAACCATTCTGACATCTTTTAATACCAAATCAACATGAACCAGGCTTTTCTCATGGCAGACATTTTAACTTGTCGATCACATGTGAAACTGATAACATCAGTAATGGCTGAGTTCCATTTATGTGAGCCGGTGCCAGGGCCTCTGTTATTGTGCATGCTGATCTACTGGCAAAGCTTAAATAGAAGGGAGCCGTCGTCACTGCTTTCCTGCTATGACGAGTTGGAGTGAGCGTCGTGAAAAAGGTTTAATGCTCAGTGGAGTGTTTCGGCGTCAGATGTTGGAACATCTGTGCACTAATACCATCGAATAAACTGTATCGTCTGAGGGTTTCCACTCATTTGCATATATGATGTGCGATCTGCAAATAAAAAAGTGGAGCTTCTGAGGAGAGTGTCATCAGTTACCTTGAGAGCCTTGTGCAGTTGGGAAGCATCATATAAGGTAGATGGGGTCATCAGGGCCACGATCAGACTCTCAAACAGCCCACCAAGCTCTGATTTCAGAGCGCTGACCAAGTCCTGATGTGGGGAAGAGAAGATTAATGACGAGAGGAGCAAATACAGTCATAATTGTGTTTGTATTGAACCAAACTTTGCATCATTTAAATGCCGCATCATTAAAGAAACAGAACTAATTAGTTATCTGGTGCTTTTATCTCCATCCAAACAACGGCCCTTAAAATAGAAACAGACAACTCCCCCACTCCTAAATGGAGTCCTGTTTACTTTGTTCATGATAAGAGTGCATATGAACACCTCTTTGTTGTGCTATCCACAACCTCTTCAGTAAAAACTGTCTCAGAGTTCCAAGTTCACGAGTTGTGATGTGTTGACTGACGTTTTCAGAAACAGTGGAGTCCATGGATGGTCAGTTTTCAGTGGATGGTAAGTTAATATTTTGTAATTTGAGTCATTCAGAGGATTTTTGTTTTTGTAATTTTACAATATCTCTGAAGAAGATGTTGATGTTCCTCATCTTTTCCCTCTGTCATTATGCCTTTGCATTTCCTGCATACATGACCTGCTCTCTAGCGCGCTAAGTTGTTAGCCTGGTTTACTTCTAGATGCCGACAGTGGCGTCCATGTTGCCATTGCTTAGCACTGGTGCTCTAATGACTTACGCATTTGGATGCCAAGCCTATTCTATACACTACTCCCCATGTCGTAACCATGAAGCTCACGAATTTATTGTTGGTGCCACTGATGCAAAGACAAACAGATTGCATTGTGTTTTTCGAAAGAGCCTAGCAACCACAAACACAGGAAACACTGTATTTTGTTTTCCACAGGTACTTGGGTTGTTCCACCACCTGCCATTTTCACAACTGTGGGCAGTAACTTCAAAGAACTAACACTGATTCTCTCTGGTGACTGAGGATAGCTACTGATAGCTACCGAGGAAAAGCATAGACTGTATAAAAAAAATGGACATAGCTAACGTGACATCACCCATTGGTTTGTGAACTTATGTTTTGTACCGTCAAGTTTAGCATTTTGGATTTTTGGAGCCAGAAAGGCCACAAGGTGACTATATTTGGGCAAGAGGGTGGTGCTGCAGAGGATCTGTGGTGATGCCTTGTAGACAGTTTGTCACAGGCTGAAAAATGAAGCCAGCGCTGAAGTGACAAAACTGCAGTTCCTTGAATGGCCACTTGAGGCTGGCTCCAGAGGCGAATCAATCCCCACAGACACCTATATTAAAATCATTAAAAATCAACGCTGATTAATTGCGTTCCATGTTGCCCTTTGATCTGGTGTGTCATTGAAGTTCACAGTGGCTTTGTCACATGATGGAGGCAGACAAAATTACGCTGCTTAGCTCCATGAATTGAACATTTACATTAAAAAAAAAAACGCCCAGATGGAACTGTTGATAGGAACACAGTTCTCTGCAATTTCTGCAGTAAGGAATTTCTGTACCATCTGGGTACTTCAAGCCTGAAATATCACCTCAACACAAAGCATTTAGCAGCGAACCCTGACATCCAAGCTAGCACAGACTCTGATGCTAGCACTAGCAGTCAACCTCGTCAAGCCACACTCAACCAGGCATTCAGACGCAAGCTGAGTAAGTCTACCTGTGACTGACTAACTAGATCCCTCAAAAATGGATTGCAATGGACTGCAGACCAGTTTGGGTGATAAAGGACAGGGAGACAACTGTGTCCAAACCCCAGGAGTTGCCAAAATTCATCTGCTGTAAGCTTGGGCATTTTAACATGGGGGTCTATGGGGATTGACTGGCTTCTGGAGCTTTTTGGCACTCCTGTGTTGGCTTAATTTTTCAGCCCTGCAGGTTCCCACTCTGGGAAGTTTTTTATTCCAGGATGTTGAGGGCATGACGAGCCCTACTTTCCCTCTGACTGGCTAGGACTGGTTGGTTCGGTTTGCCTTGGGGAACATAAAAGTGCCAACCAGCTTTCCTCTGCTTTGGTTGCTCAGTGGTCGATACACTTCCTTTGTGCTGTAAATCGAGCCTTCGTCTTCCTGGGAGATCGTACCAAGTGGCAGACAAAACTGCACAGTGAAAGTGAGGCTTACAGACGATGGTGTCATTATTCTAATGGCCATTATATTGTGCAATTAACATAAACTTCATAAGTTAAAGCAAAAAACGTTTCTTTTTCCACTTTAAATGCATGAACCATAACAATTATAACAGCACAGTGACAGGGAAATGGACACTTTAGGGATCTCAGAAATGGAGATTACCCTGAAATTATAATAATAAATAAGTGTTACAATATAAAGAGAGCATTTAGATTCCCGGAGTCAGAGATATGATGACCTAAGTGACATCTCACTGCATTGCTGAGGAATGAGGATAATCATAAGAAATGTATCCACAGAAAAGAAAAATATATTTACTTTGCAATGTTTCCTGAAACTACCAGCTAATCAAACCGCACATATTACTCACAGATGACTTTATTGATTTCTGTATCACATATTTGGGCGTTGCTGGGAGCACAACCTAAATAATGTTGGTGAAAAGAGTGAGTAATAACCTGTGTGTGTGTGTGTGTGTGTGTGTGTGTGTATACATAACACCCATCTCCTGTGCTTGGCCGGTTCAGTGTACCGTCAAACACTCATCTTTATAACAGCTCAAAATGTGAGACCTCTAACAGAAAATCTCCTTATTTCTAGATTACATAATCAATCTCTCTCTTCACGCAACAACCTTGTTTTCATTTCAAATTAAAATCCCATAAAAGGTTTGTCAAAAGGTGCATTGCAGAGCAGAAATGATGCACTGTGGGTAATAGAAAAATTAAACTGGCGGCAAAGAAATAAGAGCATGAAGTCTGCAAGAAACATCAGTTCGTCTCTTTACTTTTTGGCACCAGTTCTCATTTCAAATGTTATTGCAAATGAGCGATTTACGGAAGTGTCTCTTGCAAACATTCTATTTTATGACATGAATAGAAGAATATTCTCATTTTGATAAACACAGCAATATTCAGGGTTTTCCAGGAGTTACTGAGTGATTTTTCTGACCTTTTCCTCTCAAACTGCCTCATCTATTTATACTTCAGGCAGCACTTACATTTGCTTTTCAATAACCTCTACAAAAGGCAAATGAACTTGACGCCTTCAATCCACAGGTGGTCAGAAAATAACTTGACAGTGGGAGCAGGAGAGCGTAAAATGCCCAGGTCTCTTATAACTGACTGCAGTGCACTCTGGTCCACAGAGACGATAGGAAATTGGCCTTCCGGCTTCGTCTTCTATGAAACCCTGTCTGTGTGACTGTTGAATGTTAATACAAAATGTCAACTCTTGCTTCTTGATTCTGAATGACAGAAAAATGTGGTATGTTTTCGACACAGGTTTTAATAACAACTTAACACCGGATGCCAAGGTGGCGCCTTTTCATTTCAGTGGAGTTGCTCACCTGGCGCAGGCACCAAAAACATTTTCTAGCTTCCATGCTACTGCAGGTGTTTACATTCAGGGTTTCCACACATTTTCATGAATATAATTTCCAAACCCATGATAATGTTTTTTTTTCTTGCCCCACTTGCCTAGCATCAGATTCAAACCCTATTCAAACATAATTTTAGCTAGCTGGCATACATGAAGAGAGAGACGAACCAAGGCAGAGAATTATGAAATGTATGTGATGGTAAGCTAAACATTGTCACACATCAATGCATATTATGCCTGGTTCACATGGGTCCATGTCATTGGTCTGACAGCTCATTGGTCCGACATACCATTAGTCCGACGGTCCCCAGCGGGCATATTTCTACCTTGATGGTGCGCCACGACCGGCTCTGGGTCAGCTGGGAAAGGCTTGAGGCGGAGCAGGCTCACGGCTTATGTGTTTGTCACTTTCTTTTTCATTTTAACCCACACCATGATCTTTTCCTAACTCTAATCAAGTGGTTTTTGTGCCTAAAC
>NC_065509.1:37058234-37100439 GCF_006386435.1 Epinephelus moara
GTTCATTTAAAATACATGAATTTGCAGATTATTATTTTTGATTGATTACATTCATGTTCTTATTTTACAAATAAATCAGACGTTACTCAACAGTTACTCAGTACTTGAGTAGTTTTTTCACCAAATACTCTTTTACTCTTACTCAAGTAATTATTTGGATGACTACTTTTTACTTTTACTTGAGTAATATTGTTCTAAACTATCAGTACTCTTACTTGAGTACAATTTTTGGCTACACTACCCACCTCTGGCGGTGATCCAACCTTTTATCTCGTGTAGTGTGTCATAGTAGACAACAACACGACGTCCCAACAGAAAGTCTAGCATTTTTGGTTTTCTTTTCATCGTTCACGACTGCACCCGTCACAGCCGTAAGTTTGACTAATAGAAACAGAGCAATCTGCTGCCGTAGACAATTGTACGTAAACAACATCCCAGACTTTTTTATATTTCCTCTAGGGATGTTACCACACAGAGTAAAATGGGAAAAATTATGTGAAATAGCAGATACACTTCAGCAACCCGCCGAGTATTCCCCCTGTTTTTCTATCATTACTTTTAATCCGCTCCCATTTGCCTTAGTAATGTTAATGCATCGTGCTGTCATTTCAAACTCAACACTTGCTGTATCTGTTTCAAATTAAAAGCTCATTATAACATTATAATGGCTGAGAGAATCCCTTCAGTTTCTAAAGAGGCTTTTATTGTGAAACATTTGTAGGAACTTGTGGAGGATTCTGTCATAGTTTGCATGCAGAACTTCAAATGTAGCTCCTGCCATCTGGTGGCACTTTTTATGTTACTACAATAACATTTCGGCTGGGACAGGAACAGACACAGTGACTGAAATGATATTAATAATAATAAAAATAGGACAAGAATAACCTGATGACATCACGCACTTCGTGAAAGACGACCAGGGATGATTGGTCGTGGACCACTGTGTTGTGTGTCATGTCTGTCAGCCAAGTCACGGCACAATTTTATGACCCCGCAATCGCCTAATTTGACATAGTGACTGTTAGAACAGACAAAAATATTGTGTAGTGTGAACACGGCATGAGTGATATTAAGTCAGCAGCTGCAGAATATTAATTTGCCATTATGTTATGTTACATGGAAGATTATCTACGAAAGATTACTGTAACAACTTCACCATACACAACAGAATTCCATGACTTTTCCAGGTTTTCCATGACTGAGGCTGCTTGTTTGGGGGTGGTATTGCCCAAAATGACCACTGACTAGAAAGAAAAAAAGCATGAGGAAGAAGAAAACCCAGCTCATCGATTGGCCAGGACCGAAAACGACCGCCTTAGTCATCACAAAAACAATGGAGCAACACCAAATTTATACAGTCTTGGGGTAAGCACCTGCACCTCTTCACTACTCCACGTCTGCCCATGAGACATTTTCCAACTTTTTTCTTTTTTTACCTCTGCTTCTCCCGGTTCGAGCTATAGATTTTATTTTTTCTCTACCCAAAATGCACTGCGCGCTACGTCACTTCCTCTCTTTGGTTCACTGGATAGTCCGTTTGCATTTCCCACTCTAAGCAAACCGCACCAGGGTTCACTTGCAAGTGAACAGAGACCCCCAGTTTTCAAGCAGACCAGGGTTTGCTCCATGGGTGCAGATCTGATGACAAGTTTGGGGGGGACACAATCAGTTGTGATTTTTTTTTAATTGCACGTGTGCAAATCATGCCCACAGAGCGCTTGAGATTGCCAGCATATTTCACAATTTCATAGAGGCTCCTCACCATCACCAAGTCATTCAAAAAGCACTACAAAGAGAATCATATGCTTACCTTTACTGTTTATTTCTCTTAAACAGCCAGTAGTACATGGAACCAGCCATCAACCTCCTTTTCACTGCTTCGCTGTTAGTTAATGCTACTTCTAGTTTCAGGGTCTCAGGCATGTTATATCCACTCACGTTCTCATCTCTTGCCTCTCACGGATTCCCATTTCTCCTCATCATCTTCCCTTTCTCCCAGTACATAGGACTACTGTATACATTTGTTCAATTTCAATCATTTAAGCTATTTAGAACTGGGGGGGACAATTTGTGTTTTTCAGAATTTGGGGGGGACATGTCCCCCCCGTCCCCCCTGGGATCTGCACCCAGGGGGGACGGGGGGGCTCGTTTGGTCCGCACCAGAGTTCGAATGAGCGTTCACACCACTCCAAACAAACCGAACTATCCGTGGAAGCGGACCAAGGTTCGCTTAAAGTGGTCCAAATAGCGCCAGTGTGAATGCGTCCTTAGTTGCCAATCTCATAAATCTCTCTCCGATTTCAGATCATATTCCTGCTGCAAAATGTCAGCTTGTGTTTAGAAGCTTTACTTTAATTGTCAGGGTAAAAAGTGCTGCTTTACTCAGATACAGTCATTCCCCAGCTACAGTGACGGTGCAGAAATGCTGAAATATGGAAGACTTGGAAACACTGACAATTTAGAGCAGCATGGGCTTTTAAGGGAGGGGGGCTGAAAGAGAGTGAGAGTGTCTCAGGTTGAGGTTGAATACAGGTGTTACAGCACAGACAATAAAAGGAAATTAAAGTGTTTGTTTTTACCATTAGAGCATGTAAACATGTTCTTCTAGAATCCTTAAATACAAGTATGAACATGAAAATGAGCGTAATAGGTCCCCATTTAAGTGGAAGTAGCGATACAAGAATGCAGAAAATATGACACGACAAGCAACAGTCCTGCTAAAGTAGAAGAAGAAAAGCAAAATCAGCAACATGTACTTTAAGTGTTGAAAGTACTCCTGCTGCAGAAAGATGGCCTCTAAAGTAGGGAAGTAGTGTAGCATTGACAGACAAACACATTGCTCGGCCTTTTTGGGATTTGTTGACAATAAAAAATATATATAACACTGGCAGCCTCAGAGAAACAACAAAGGGACGGTATAAAGTGCACTTGAGCAGATATCTCTGTGCCCTGAATGCTGCTTGATTGAGTGTTACCCAGGTGATGTTGTTGAATGAGGAGGACACAGTGACACACTGACATGACCCGTAACCATCCATCAGTGTGACGGCTGGTCGTCGTCAGCTCTCTGTTTCATTCCCAGAGGCTCAGCTCACCTTTCCGTAGGCCTTCTTGTACGCTGCCTTAATTTGCTGGCGTTGATCGTTGCTGCGAGCGGTCAGGAGCATGAGGATCGCATCTTCATCCGTACCTGCACCAGAAGTATTAAAAAAACAAACATTAAAGCTTCACATATAGAATAAAAACTCTCAACACACATCGTTTGAGATTTCAATAAAAACTAAAATCTGCTTTATATTCTAAATTCTCTCTTTTGGCATTATTCTGTTTGCACCCATCATCTTGCAGGAGCATGCTTAGCAAAACCTGCTTGAGAATAATTGACAGCATTCACTATACTATATGACAAGTCAACAAAGCAAGTGATCTAATAATCAATAGCTCCTGATAGTCATGAGCACCTCAGAGAGAACGGGCTTCGATAGACAAACAGTTTGCAGCTCGTGTTATTTCCTCTGAGAGATCAGAATGTTAAATAAGTTCACGTCAGTCATGGCACAAAGCCCAGCTGATCCGTAATGAAAGCTCTGACTATAGACGAAGGTCTGGTAATCATTGCTCTCCTCCTTTTTACTTCCTTTAGTCCCACATTAGCTGGATATTTCCTTATTACTCTTATTGTGAAAGTGCTGAACTGACAGGAAGCAGGGGTAAAACATAAAAGGGGGAAAGGTGCTGGTTGTCAGTGAGGTTATATTCTGCAGGAGAAGCATCAGTTTTAATGGTCACACTGTGTACGCCTGTAGTGCAGCTTTAATTTGATGACTGTCATCAGGCCCATTGATTTACACTAATGACTGCAGCTTCCCATTTTGCATCTCTGCAATTAAAATAACATCACCTGAGAGAGGGAAACGGGGTCGAAGGTCAGACCATTAAAAACTAATCCAAATTAAGACCAACAGCCTTCAAACAAAGACTCAAATTAAGTGACACTTCTTCTAAATCAGGGGCGTCACTTCAAGCCACCTACAGCCCAATTTGATCTCAAGTGGCCGGACCTTTAAAACCATTACATAACAACCTAAAAATAACAACAACAGATTCTTCTTCTTTGCTTTTAGTGTAAAGACGCAGAGTCTGAAAATGTCCATCCACTAAAAAACAGGAGATGAGCAGCCTGAGATGTCTTTTAGAAAAATAAGTGCAGTTTCAGTTTTCACATTCAGTTAGTCTACTACTCTGTCACTACATGTGCATTTTTCCATACATTTCCACTGGGGCTGCAAATTGTAAGCACTATCCTTAATCGATTATTGGTAAAACTAACAATCAATTAATGGTGATTTTATAAAAACAAAAAAACTTTGCTTATATCAAATAATAACAAATGTGTTTTTCCTAATTCAAAGCTCACAGCAACATATTGCATATATTCTGACAGCCTATCAATTGATCAATTAAATTTCACAGGTTCTATCAAATTCTTACCAACTGATTAATCGATCATCGATTAGTTGTTATTATCCCTAGTTTCCACTCCTGTGTAGTAATGCCATAGACTATTTAAGATAATGGACGTAGCCATCGGGATGTCACCCACTGGTTTGTGAACTCCTGTTTTGAAACCTCAAGTTTGACATTTTGGCCGTCACCATCTTGGATATCTGGAGCCAGAAGTGACCATATTTGGATGAGAGGGTGAAGCTAACCCTAAAGCTAGCTGCTAGCTTGGTTAGCATGTTGCATTTACAGCTTTGGTAAACTGTGATAATGCTCATGTTATTTTTCACAAAAGAGAAAACAGGCTACAAAATATTTTAAGTGGAAGAACTGAGCATCCAACTAATTAATGGGTCTTTTAATACAACCAAACATTGAACGCGACTTTTTAGGTGACCAAAACATTAAAATTAACTTTCATGAACTGAAAACAATGAAATAGTGACAGCTACGGCTACGCCTATAATCTATGTGTCTAGAGTTACACCATGGTTATATTGCCCGACCATGATGTTGCACTGATGGCAACTTGTCAGTGGACGGCATCCAACCGTCACTCAAAATAGCCAGGCCCTTAATTATACATAACTTTAAGTCTTAGTAATATTTAAACACTTGAGTTATTTAAAAATTCATCCCCTTTAAAGTTGTCGTGAACGGGGAAATTAACCATGAAGTCCAAACCCGTTTTTTGTACCAGGCTGTAAACATGTTTATTGTCACTTTTAAGCTTGTTATTTTAACATGGGAGTCTATGGAGATTGACTCACTTTTGGAGCCAGCCTCAAGTGGCCATTAGAGGAACTGCATTTTTTTGACACTCTTGCATTGGATTCTTTTTCAGCCCTGGAAGTTGCCGCTGGAGTATTGCTGGCTTCACCGCACCAAACTACAGTGGAAACTACTGAAGAAGCAGGTTACGTTATCACATGCTGTTCAGGGACCGTATGTTTGACACCTCTGCTTCAGTTATTTATCTGTCACAAATGGCCACAACAGATTTCTGACATTTGATTTGTATATTTGCGCTTTCAATATGCATTCAATAGCCTTAAACAATGAATTAATTATAAACCTGCTGTTCACCAGTCTCACCAAAGATCCGTCACACATAACATTTTATAGGTGGTGGTGACCACAATACTAACCCTAACCCTTAAGGCACCTTTTACCCTCCTAGCTCATCATCAGTGTCACAATAAACTGTAATCCTGACAGTATTTAATAATGTTGAATAAAATATTTTACATGAAATATTGATGTATTTTCTATTTCTTGACATTATTCATTTTTCACTTCACTTAGAATAATGTTCCTTTGTAAGTTTTGTTAGTTTCAAACTATTATAACCATTTCAGAGTGTTTACCAGTCCGCCCGCTGCTTCTGCCATCATATTATATACTGTATTTTTCTTATTGTCTGTGTATCTCTGTGTTAGGTGGTACAGCAAGTGCTCATTACTGTGGTGTTTTTCCAGAGCATGTTGTGGAAATGACTTGAAATGCTCTAAGGTCCTATAAAGTTTAAAACTTGGTGATACTCTGTTTCTTGTCTAATTGGACCAAACACACACACATGGAAAGTAAAATTGTTTCACATGCACCAGAGGATTACACTAATTGTTCCAATGCACATGGAAAAGCTTCCCTGACAGCTGTGTCATTACTGTGTGGTGCTGATTTTCGAGAGGAGCAAAATAAGCATTAAACTGCACTGTATGGTAAACTTTTTAAATGATGATGTATTTATATACACTAAGGACACATAAACATATAAATGGGACACACACATGTCATTTGTGGGTATGTGCAAATAATTGAGCCAGCTCAGTCACCAGGAGAAAGTGCTGGCATTGTGTTTCTGCAAACCACAGATATGTTAGATTTGTATGTTTCATATTAAAGTGTCTAAAGTGACGTTGCTCAGATTACATGTAAAGGAGCTGAGTTTCTCATCAGCGGGAGGAGGGGATGGTGGATGGAGAGACACCTGAGACGGCTGCCAAGCTGCGGACCACTGCTTGAGACCAGCACCTAACAAGTACGCCATGTGACATATGCCAGTAACTATTGGTTGAAAAAACTCAAGTTGACTTTCATATGGCTGAAAGTCCAGTGTGTGTTTGACCCATCCATCATCCCCTACTGTGACTTTTCGCTCTTTCTACTACGTTATTGCAGTGGCCGACATTTCATCAGAGTTATCTGAAAGTCGATGCATCTCATATAGATGCTGTGAGGTACCTTGTGTGTCTGTAACCGAAGCCAAGGGTCGCTGACCAGGCTGCCGAATTTGACGCAAGGGTGTGGGTTTGCCCTGTCAACTTTTTGGGTGAACTTTTTCGCGTTATCCTCCTTCTAACAGATCTGTGCATGAAATAACAGGACAAATCGTGTCTCATCAATTTAGTAAGGGACAGTGCATTTTATTTTTCAGTCCTGGACGATCACATATTAGGCCTGATCAAAAGTGTTTTCAGTTAGATTTGGTATTCAACACACAGCTACTTAAACTTTGCCTCATCCAGAGTCCCAATGGGGTTCTGTGTCTGTAAGATGGATAGGACAGGTAGTTTTTATCTTGAAATATTATGACTTAATTCTCATTAAATTGAGTTTTTTTTTGTAATAATAAAACTTTTCTCAAAATATTAAAACTTAATTCTCAACTTCTCAGAAAACAGATATGGGGGATGTGTTTAGAATGTGCAGAAAGTTTTGAAGAAGAGCACAAATCTTGCTGAAACATATCTGAGTTATTAAAGTCCAGGAGTTTATAAATTAATTTAAATAAATGAATTTATCATTGATGTGAATAGGTGCCACATACAAATATAAAGAGGTTATTTCCCTAAAAAAAGACAGAAAGGAGGAGGGAAAAGTAAACTATGCCTACATGTGTGCTGACAGCAGGGATAACATTGAATTAGAGAAGTTGATCTACAGAGGAATAAATATTTGCTTTCAAGTCTTTATTCTTACCTTACTGCATTATATCCCATTATCTTTTCAGATTTTGAATGGTCACCTGTCACCTGAATTTTTATTTTCCACATTTCCACCACAAATTGGGACATGAATCTTTACCAGAATGCAGGAAATGAAGTGCCGGATGCTCAAATTTCCTGGGGGAGGACCCCCAAATCCCCAACTTGATATGTGTCCCCACCAATGTTTAAATGAAACCTACACCCTTGATGTGACGCCCTGGGAATGAGACCAGGTTGACCTTGAGATACAACACATCCCGATGTGTGAGTGTGAAAATTAAAAGCAGTGGGAAAAGGTTAAAGAAACTGACCGATTCCTTTCATGGCTTTGTGGAGAATTTCAGCATCATGTTTGGCGTTGAAGTTGACGAAAGGTCTCACGCTGCCTCTGTGCGCCTGTGGGAGGACGGCAACAAAAAATAAATTATAAATGTGTTTTTAACAGAAATAGTTTTCTTGTGTTTCTTTGCTCTGGTTTGGTAAACTGCGGTTCTGTGTCTCCATGTGCTGAAACAAGCTCTGACCTCCTGAAACCAACAAACCTGCGATGATGTAATGAGATGTAATGTTTTTACACATACTTTAATTGTTCAGTTAAACGCTGTGCAAATCAAATGATAATCACCTGTCAGGTAATATGTAAAGTGAGCTTCCATGCCTTTAAGAGATGCTAAAATGTATATTGTTTCAACAGAAGGTTTAAATGCTCTCTGATGGTCTGTGTTTCAAGTGCTTCCCTGCCCTAAGAGGAATAAAATCATGGGCATAAAAATTTAAAGATACAGAATATTACTGTGAATGACTGTTGGTAGCTGCACTATAAAAAAAATATTGCTCCAGGCCATCAAAACCCACCTGGGTCTAAATGTCGCCAGTTCAAATTTAAGGCAGGTAATGTAAGTATAATTTAAATCAAGTCTGGCTGCTGCTTTATGCAATGAAAGCAATTTAAAAACTGTGCCGTGTTTTAGATTGTTCTACGGGGAAAAATGTCATTTGAAGAAAAAGCAATAAAACATCTGCCTCAGCTGCAGCTTTGTTCCAAACTCTGAGCAGGTGGACGAATATTGTCTCCCCCATTCTCTCAGCAAATGTTTTGGTTTTATTATCTCTTGCTGGTTATCTGTTTTCAAGAGTGCAGCCTCTTTTTGCAACATGATGATGTTTACCTTGAAGTGTCCCTCTAATGTGTCACTGTCACAGCTTTGATCCTGCCTGCATGCATCATGAAGCTGGCAAAAGCACAATAAAACACAATACACCTTTTTTTCAACAGTAAAATCCGTCACAAGCTATTTTTCCAAACTCACATTCAGTACTATGATGTGAGTCAACATTTATTGTTCATTCAGTTTCCTGTCTTTTATTACAACATTAAGTATTGTTTTTCTACAAAGACTTAAGTGTTCGCTGTCAAACTGTCAAACTGTCAAACTGTCAAACTGTCTTCAGTTGTGGTAATGTAACGCACCACTTTGATTCAAGCTGAAATATCTTCAGTACTATCGGAAGGATTGTCATGAAATGTGGTACAGATGTTTCAGTGTCCAGATGAAAGTGAAACAGGCAGGAAATAACATTAGAAGGAATTTAAATGACCCTTCGCTAAGTCCCACCCCTGGACACAGACTGGCCAATCATAATGTAGCATCGGGCCAGCTCAGACAACAACACAGCTGTGCTCCATTGACTCTAATGCAGTTGTTTCAGATTTCCTTCATTTTCAGGCTGGTTTTGTGGATTTGGAGCTAAATGTTGTGCCTGGGGCACGTCGTGTATTAATGATACTCGTTACCTGGAGACGTTGGAAAAAGATATACGTTTCTTTCCTGTTCCAAAACCAAAATCAAACCCTGAAAAGTGTAGGGTTAGCTAGCTAGCTACTGAAGATATAGCCTACTGAATGTATACACATGCTGCTTTTGCTTTGTAATGATTATAACAGTGAAAAAAGGCCAACCCTGCTGTACAGGAACCAGTGAAGGGAAGCATTTATATTCATTTTCTTGTGTGGCGATCAGCAGTGATGTGGTGGTTCACTTTTACACTGTGATCTGTAGCCTATAGTTCGGCTTTAGCTTCTAACTATCTTTGTCTTTTTAACCTGTTGTTGCTGCTGAGTCAGTTTGACATCCTCCATTTTTTCTAACATTTTCAACCACTTAGCCGAAGCTGGGTAGTAGGGGCAACAGGCTGAGCAAAGTATTCTAGACGTCCCTCTCCCCAGTAACTTTCCAGCTCCTCCTGGGGGACCCCGGCCCGAGGCATTCCCATATATAATCCTTCCAGGGTGTTCTGAGTCTGCCCCAGGGCCTTCAACCATTGGCATGTACCCAGGAGGATCCTTATCAGATGCCCGAACCACCTCAACTGACCCCTTTCGATGCAAAGGAGCAGCGGCTCTACTTCGAGCTCCCTCTGGATGTCCGAGCTCCTTACCCTATCCCTAAGGCTGAGCCCAGCCACCCTTCTGAGGAAACTCCTTTCGGCTGCTTGTATCCGCGACCTCATTCTTTCTGTCATTACCCATAGCTTATGACCATAGGTGAGGGTTGGGACATAGATGGGCAAGTAAATCAAAAGCTTTGCCTTCTGGTTGAGCTCTCTCTGAGAGAGAGTCCAGCACAGCGCCTGCATTACTGCAGATGCTGCGCCAAACTGCCGATTCATCTCATGCTCCATTCTACCCTCACTCGTGAACAAGACCCCGAGATACTTAAACTCCCTCGCTTGGGGCAGTACCTCTCTCCCAACCCACTGTTTTCTGACTATGGCCTCAGACTTAGAGGTGCTGACTCTCATCCTAACCGCTTCACACTCGGCTGCAAACCACCCCAGGGCATGCTGGAGGTCACAATGTGATGAAGCCACAACCACATAAAAAAAGTCAAAACTCTTTGTATAAATGATATCGATGTATCTTGAATCTTTTAGTTCTACATTGTGCATCAATAAATCCTGTTTTCTCGACTGTCATAGTCACTGTAGTTTTGAATAGGCCCTTTAAACAAGATGGATACTGTCAGTGTTTTTAGCAGCGGTTAAAGCAGAGTCAATGCTAATCCAAAAGAATGGCTGTTTTATTAACTGTTAGAGTGCCATCAGGGAGCGTTGTCTCCCAACTGTCCTTTGATTAAATTGTAACCCAGTGTGAACACAATAGACGCACACACCTGGAGTTTCCATGCACGTGGTAATACAATATGGTGCAAATTAGACCACAGTCATCATCTTAAGTTCTTGCCTTCACTTTACATCTTAAACCAACGTATCCTCATCAGACAGTCTGAGATCTCTCAACAAGCTCGAGAGGATAAAATCAAATCAAGGATATCAAATGAAGCTGCTCCTTCTCTTTGGTGCCAATGGGAGTATACAGTGCTGCACGACTCGTACTGATGTTTTACTAATGAGAGCATTGTTGTATAAAGTCCTTTTAGTGAATTGGGGATCATACAGGGGTGGGGGCATCTGTACACATCAGGTCATCCCAGTGTAGGAGAAATGAGGATTCAATCAAATTTATGGAAACATAAAACATCTAGGGTTGCATGCAAATCAGAGGCTGGTGCTGACAGTCATTTATGATGATGTTTTGTTTAAAACTGATCATGCAGCACAGGTCTCAGTGTGGCTTGAAAAGGCAGTGACCTTTCAACAGTCGAGACACGCTTCATTACACAAACATTAGCTCTGGTGCTGCGGCTGAACAACACTAGTCTTAATTCCAACTGTTTTGTGCCAAGCAAAGTTGTTTCTTGGCAGTTCTCATTATTGCCTTTAATTTGAGGGCATTTAAAAGAAAATAAAACAAAAGCAGGTAACACTCACCATCTTTTTTGCTGATTGAAGATAACCGTCGTAAACTGAAAGACAGTGGAGCAGATTCCTGATTAAAATGGGCAGCGTTAGCAAGCAGTGGTGGAATGTAACTAAACTTTACTCAAGTACAAATTCAAGGTACTTTTACTTTACTTAATTATTTCCATTTTTATGCAAATTAATACTTCTTCTTTACAACATCTCATTGTACATTTATGCCAAGCCTGGTCTCACTCTGAACTCGTCAAAATCCGGCGCTTGGGCAGTGACTTGCAGTGTCAGAAACCAACAAAAAAAGGCGTCCTTTAACGTCGGCATGATACGCGGCCAGTTGCAGTTATGTTTAACAAAGCCCAGTGGCATCTGGGGGAAACGCAGCAGGACAAGGTCGAAAGTTAAGGCAGCGAAAGTCCGACTGAGACAGGTGGGACGGGTGGTGGATGGGTCCAACAAACAAAAAATATCACTTCGTCAATCAAGTAATCGTGTACTTTTTACGACACTATATTTGTCTGACAGCTTGAGTTACTTTTTAGATTAAAATATTTTAATATCTCCAAATTAGGTGATTTTAATTTTGAATGATTGTGAAAATTCTCCTACTTCTTCAGCTAAATAAACTCTTTAAAAACCTTATTGGATCAGCTGAAAAATGCATCGTCACAAAGCTGAAAACAGGGCTGTTTTTCTGACACCATGAAAGGTTGACTTTTTAGAGATATGTGGTTCTCACTGGACAGCCACGCTACAAACATAGACATATCTCATAGAATATGAAGCATTGCTGTATATTGAACTACCCAATAGTATGTAAAGGAGTTAAAATGAGAACATTCACATTAACACAAAAGTACATTTTGCTGATAATACTTATATACTTTAACTTAGGTATGGTTTGAATGCAGGACCTTAAGTATTTTCAGTGTGGTATTCATATTTTTATTTAAGTAAAGGATCTGAATACTTCTCCCACCATTGTTAGTATGTAATTGTCTAAAAATAAAGCATCAATCCAGAGAAATAAGTAACTGGAAGTGATCTTACCAACAGGTGTGCTTCTTCTCTCTCCTCGTAGGTGATCTGTGCCTCAGGTAGAAGCTCTTTGTTGTCTGCTGCTGGCTGCTGTGGGCGTTCGCAGCTACACAGGGGAAAGCTGACAAGACACACTTCCTCATCCGCATGCAGTGTTGTCTTTCACTTGCTGTCAGTCAAACAGATCATGGCCTTGTGCACTCAACTGCTTTGTGTGTCCTTCAAAAGAGGGACAAGGCTTAAACATTTCTCTCATAGTGTGTATGCCCAGCATCCAGAGAGTGGTTGTTGTAGATAGTGGGGGCTATTTTCAATAAAAGATCCAGCTTTCTTTCTATATCCATGGTGCAGATCCCAGCACCAGGGGTCACAGCAGTCTGGTGACCAGCAGCAGCGCTGGGTCTAATCTGTGTAACAGCAGCAACAGAAAGTTGGCTAATCAGGCAAAGAGTCAGTGGGCCAGGATCAGATTCAGACCCCTGGAGCAGGCTGAATTGGAATTACAACTGCAGCTAAGGTCTGTCTCTGGAACTGCCGTCCACTCTCCTCCTCGCAAAGTCAGTGTCCTACCAGGGGTCAGGGAGGTTGTGTTGGGTACCAGTCATGTCTTGACTCTATTCTTAGCTAATGTTAGCTACTGTTGCACGCTGTTAGCACTGTAGTGGACCTGAAAAGAGCAAAGGCACTCGGAAAGGCACATTAACATGACATCATTTGGATTTAACTGGAAAATTTGTCCTGAGGCCTTTACATAGACGTCAGTCCACAGGCTGTAAAAGGCCACTGAGAAGGGGGGGTCTCAGTTTTTAAGTTACATCACAGACCAATCGCCCAATGGCAATAAAAATCTATTAATACATGTAAAAAGTTACTTACAGTAACTACTCAGTGATGGCAATGTCAGCAGCCGGCATTGGGCCAGATTCGGCCTGATTCTGGGGCGTCATTCATAGAGTCTCAGCTGAATCAAGCAACTGGATGCGGCCTGGCTAATTTCATCCAGCAATGCCGAGTTTGTGCTGATGCTGGGCCAGTTCATTTCTGATAACGGCCTGGAATTGGGCCAGCTCATTTGGCCCAATTCTAGGGCGTCATTCATGCCGCCCTAGAATTGGGCACATTGGGCAACCGGACCCAGCCTGGCTAATTTCATCTGGCATTTTGGCTACCTGGGTTATATACTGTTACTCCACTACAAATAAATGTAGCGGAGTAAAAGTTTACGACATTTCCCTCTGAAACATGATTGAGTGTTTAAAGTGGGATGAAATGAAAAAAGTACAAGTATCTCAAATTTGTACTTATGTAAATGAGTAAATGCACTTTGCTTCCACCACTCATTACATTTTCTAAGCAAATGTCACTAATCTGCAAAAGAGGCTGTCATTGCTTTAAAATAATTAATTATTTTGGAGTGAGACTTAATGTAACATGTAATTTTTTAATTAGATGTCTTTTCTGTTTTGCCCTTTACGTCATTCACTTTATGTCTCATTTCTGAGGACATGTTTTCAAGCGGTGCTCAATCCAAACATGTGTTCTGGCAAAGACGCAATAACAAACAGGAGATGCTTGATGCCTGATAGGGGCGAAGGGATCAGCAGAGCAAAGCGCCGAGGTGCAGCTCACATATCATCGTTGCTGTCCTCGTCCCTGCAAACCTTAATTAAAGTGAGCACTTGTGAGGAGATGAGAGTGTGAAAACCATCTCTCAGGTTATCCAGTTACGGATGCTCGCCGTTTCATCTTGCAGCCTCCCAGACTGACACGGAGCCAGCTTCCTTTAATCACCAGTATACAAGCAGCGAATGACACATTTATCAGATTAAGTGCTGAATTATTCTTTTCCACATAAATCTGGGAGGGTTGTTAGTCCACAAGCATCCGGCTTGATCATGCTAAAGGAATCATGTGCTGGTTTGCATATCAAATGTCATTTAAATATTCAATATCATTGAGAGCAAGAATAAGACAGTCCTCCGATTTGACCTTTTAAAGCAAGATTGTAGTGCTTTCCTTGGCTTTCTTTTTTATTATCTGCATTAAGAATCAAGCATCCAGTCTTCAAGGTCTCATTATGAGGTAAGCGGATAGTTTTTGTTAAAACTAAAGTACTGGGATGATGGGTCTAATTCCTTTTACCCTATCCAAACATCTTATTACTTCCACATAATAGAAACTGAAAAGCTAGGCAACCCTTAATGTTTGATGTAAAGGTGGAGTCTGCAATTCTAATCCACTGCAATTTGTGTCAAATTCAGTGAATATCTCCTCACTGTCCGCGAGCTGTTAGATCTGTGTTTGCATTGCAAAAAATAGTGTTCATACAAAGCTTGAGGTCTCAAGCAAATGCACAACTGTCTTAAACCTGCAATCTTTCTAGTGGCCAGCAGGGGGCGACTCCACTGGTTGCAAAAAAAAAAAAAAAAAATCACAATAAAGTGGGATATGTTTTGGGGCGTGGCTATCTTCCCAGGCAACATTTATATGTGGGGTCCATGTAGATAGTAAATGGGTTGAAAAATGGGCCCTACATGGGATTGTCCATGTACATCTATGGCTTTACCCAAGTGGACCCAACATGATTATGCTAGGGCCTCCTGGGTACCAAGTGAGTATGGGCCCAAAATGGGGATCTTATATGGGGCCCACTTGGGTAAACCCACCTATGTGAGCAATTGGCATGGGAAAAATATGTAACCAATGAACAATCCCATATATGGCCCATTTTTCAGCCCGTTTACTGCCCACATGGGCCCCGCATACAAGTGTGACCGAGTTACACCACAATGTGCCAACTACTCTCCCTCTTCCAAGACCTTGTACACGAGGAACAGAGCATCACCATGATAGTAATTACATGTGAATAACAATGGAGATCATTTCCGGAGTTTCGAAGGGTGTATTTGTTTGCTGAGGTCAAATAATAACAATCTTTCTCTAGAATCGCTGACTCCGCCTCTATCCACATGATGAAATCACCCTGCTTAGCTTGATCATGCGCTTTCACAAAGTCCAGTAGAAAAGTAGAATAGGTAGTTTCTATTGCTGCTACCCTCAGTTCCATAGTTGTCCAACATCGTCATACATTTTTCACAGATTTTTTTGGGAGGTCGAGTGGACAGAATAATTGAATTTTCTCTGGAAAGAGGAAAATAACTTCTGTTGCAGTAAACATTATAAAATGAGACCAGGATCAATAACAAAATAAAATCACTTTTTATGACTCAAAAAGTGGATTTTGTGTTAAATTACTCTGGAAGTTGCCAGCACTGTCATCGAATCTGATTAGACCACAGCTCCGAAGAGGCAAATTTAATGAGTTTTTGACTGACTTGATAAGTAATACCTAAGGGTGTTTCTTTCTTTTTCTTTTTAAAATCCAACTTTGTTGTTCTTCCATTTAGTTTTCACTAAGATTTGAGGGGCTTTAAAATTACACCCAATATTTCAGAAACCACTACAAAAGATAATTTGTCTTTTATAAATACATTACACCCTCGCACTCTTTGGAGGGAGAGCCACTATGATTAATGCATACACATAAAATACATAAATTACAAATTGCTTGACGTTCTGCACTGACTAAATATCTAAATCAAGCGTTGTATAGTATTTGGGAGAATGACGTGTTTGCTGTTGCCTTAAGAATAATAACTGTAACTGATTTACATAAAGTTAGAAAATAAAATTCAATTAAAGCACATAAATCACCACTGAATCTCCATGAGAAGAGCTTGTTGTGTGCTGAAAAGCATTACAATAAATCCTTATATCTAAAATTCCATGGCAGTTGAGGAAGATCATGTGGTATTATCCAAAACCCAAGAACAAAGGGGGAATGTTTTGTCAAATTCAGTTTCAAGACTGAAGTTTGAACTTCAAAATATTTTTTTCTTATGAAAAAAGCAACAGCTATCTAGTGCTCCCGATTTATATAAGCCGAATCAGTGAGTGAGGCTGCAAACTGCTGACTGTTGCTTTCACTTCCTGCTATCATCCCTGAGTTGTCAGTTTCCAAACTGAATCACTGTGAGTTTTTCATTCATGAGTGCAGCGCCATGGGACAGCTAGGTATACAAAGCTGTGGACGGCTCAATTTGTCGGGTGCTGACTGACAGACAATAAGCTCTATCATCAATCAAAGGGCCTCCCCAGACGCCACTGATCGACTCTGTTTGCTATCTTCCTCTGTGCTGAGGGCGGGTGTTATCAAACACAGACGGCTCCATTTCCACAAATATTACCTGGCCTTGTGGATCTTTTGAGAGCATCCATAAAAAGCACATCATAATATCTGGGCCAGTTTTGTAAGAATAACATCTGCCTGGCTCTGTGGTGGGCTGCTGTTTACGGCTCTGATGTAAAGTAGCATACAGCTTCACACTGAGAGACAGAGTGGTTTCGTTCTGTCTATTTTCCTCTGTGGACATTTTAAATGGCCGTCACATTCATGTGGGAAAATACCTGCTGCATTAGCATCGCCTGCAGCTGTCAGGCATAATTACTTGAAAACATAAGAGACAACAAAATTAGGTAGCAATATTAGCTGCACTAACAGTATCTACCTGGAGCTGGTAGAGAAGTAATGTCAGCCTAATTGCCTGTCAGCTACTTTAGCCTCAGTTTCACTATGAAACACAAACCTTTTTGTTTGAAGCTACAGTCAAAGCTGGATTAACCCACTAACCCTCATTTAGCATACATTTTCCAAGTAACTTGCCCAACACTGCATAGTGAACACCCTTTGGTTCCCCCCTGGTTAAGACTGTTAGCTCTGTTAGCACTGTTGCCAGTGTTTAGCACCACTAGCTGCTTGCCACTGCCTCAGCCAGCTCCATTCTGAATTTCCCAGTTAAAGTTGGATTAACCCACTAACCCATAGGCTATTTGTTTGTTAACTACTGCGTGAAGAAAGAGCCAATAAGAGATTAGCTTATTTTAGCATCAAGACTTGAAACAGGAGACAAAGGCTCTGTACATAGATTAAGAAACCCTGACTATAAGCGCACCTCTAAGGATCAGACATTACTCAATCCACCCAAAACATAGTGTTTAGTCATGCTAAGCTAAAATAATAATGCCCAAGTGTTAACGTAACATTTAAGGGGGCTCCATGAGGAATTCAGAGCATATGAGTTGTTTGAGCATGACACTCAACATGGAGGTGGCTGAGACAGCGGCTAGAGGCTAACGTGCTAACTCCATAGAGAGTGCTAAACAATGGCAACAGGGCTAACAGAGCTAACAGTGTTAAGTTAGTAATGTCACTACTTCTAGTGGCGCTACTGCCTAACACTGGCTCTATGCTCCCACGCTGCCACCATCCTGATTTCAGTGGCAAATGCTATATGAGCCAAGGGCAAAGTGGTGCTAATGAGCTAGCTAGTGGGATACATGCACTGCCATGCACACGCAGCTGTACTGTCACCTGGTGAGTTAGGTATTTTAGGATGTGACCTCACTATGGTCATCAGGTGTTTGACCCGGAAGGGCAAAAGGTTTTTGACCGCTGTGGCGCTAACTGCCGGCGTTTTCTTTGTTCGATCAGTTGTCAATAAATTGGAATAAATGTTCGTTATAACGCATCAGAAGTGTCAATAAATTGGAATAAATGTTCGTTATAACGCATCAGAAGACCAGTGTCCGGACTCCTTTACTGAGCATCAAGAACGGTAACGTTAGGGTGAGAAACCAGTAAGTTAGCGAGGTCAACCAGGTTACTCTGGGTCAAGCATCTCAGTAGCTTGAAGTATAAGACTTAGCTCCTATAATAACAACAAACCACAGAGGAGCTCAGAATTCAACACACATAGAGGGAGTGCAACTTCATTCTCAGGATGCCATTACTTAAAAAAATAGTGGCTATATTAATGCTCTGAATTTTACATACAGACCTTCAAAAGACATATATACTGGTAAGCTCTTTTTTTTTTCAAATGTCAAACTATAAATATAAATATATACTGTCCTTTAGTGCTGAATATTCTCAAATAAATGTGCAATGGATCAAATCACCACATACAAACATACTATATGCTATGTATTTGCCTAGCTGGTAATCCATCTTTGGCTACAGCATCTGTTTATCTACGAAAACTAAATTTTAATTTGAAATAGTTAGCACTGTAAATATACTGCCACAAAACCAAGCTACTGTACATAAAAGCTAATAAGCAACATTTTTATAGGGCTGAAAATCAGCATTTTCTATCTATCCATCCATCTATCATTTTCAAAGCAACCTGTAATAGTTTACATAGAGGCCATGTTACATGTGAATGAGAATAAATATGTAAAGTTAGTTCATGTGTTAAGTTGAAGAGTCACAGCAACATATGCCAACTATTCCAAACAAACTGCATCAACAAAGAAGAACAAGTCTTTGAAAACAACTTATTTACGACATAAAATGTCAATTTAGCTCCTTCACAATTAATCCTTTCACAAAAAAGATTTTCAAAATGTTATCAACAGCCAGCAGAAGACTAAAATCCTGTACTGTACTTTTTCTCTTCTCTTGCACAGAGGCACAGGTTCCTTTGTTTTATATTTTATTATCTCAAAGCAGGTGTTTTCATCTTTTCTTTACCAGAGTCTGCAACCAGAAGTCCAGAAAATGGACACAAAATACAAGACTGCATGTTTTTGTTGTTCTCAAAAGAAAAATTCTTCACCCCCTTCTCTCACCACCAAATCTCATCAGGTGTTTTCATCTTCTCTTAACCTCTACTGTCTGCAGGATGAACTCAGCAGGGATCTGCAACACCAAGGATACTGGCTCAGAGGCAGCTGTGACTCTTTTCATGTTTAGGCTGGGTGCTGGATTCAGAGACATATGGCAGTGTCTTTGTTATTGGAGGTTTGAGAAGCCACAGATGGTCAAGCAGCGCCAGAGGACAAATTTCAGCTCAACAACAGAGGTGACAAACATGCAGTCATGGGATCTGTCCACAGTATCAGACCTCATCTGCAGGTCTCTTGCTAAAGGGAAGAAACTCTTATTAGTCAGAAATAACCTGTGAGAAAACTCTAAAGATATCCTGGTTTGAATAGTAGGGAGATATTGAAGCGTTTTCAGAGTGCCCCAGACATGACATTTTTTTGTAGGTCGATGCAGAGGTTAGCTTTGCCCTGGTTCCGTTGTCAAAAAACCTATGGGATTTTTGACATTGGATTATTGCAGAAAATAAACTCTGTGGCAAACAAACATTTCATTCCGCAAGATAATCTTAACAAATAAACACCCGTTTTATGTTTTTCAAAGTCTCAATGCAATCATCAGTGGTAAAAAGCTAATGTCAGGCTTTAAACCAACTACACTGTTGCACGACTTACATCACCTGTTGCTGCTGCAAAGCCATGTTCAGTGCGAAAATGTTCTGTAGACTCATTTAGCCACTTGTTAGCAACTGCCTTTTTTTTTTAAAGAAAATGTAAAAGCTTCAAGATTTATTAGTAGGGTATTTTCTGACATATTTTATGTTGCAGTACAAAACACGAAAGTTTGTTAAGCTTGTGTTAACCTCAGTCTTGTTTCAGGCATCTAACTAAAAACTCATTAACTTTGAGACAAGGGAAATAGGAGTGCTAAAATGCTAATTTATTTCTAGGTTTAAGGACTCATTCCTGGAATACCCCATTAGTTGAGATTGATACCATTATCATATCTGTGTGCTAAATATGAAGCTAGAGACAGCAGCTAGTTAGCTTAGCACAAAAACTGGAAAAAGCTACCCTGGCTCTGTCTGAAGCTAACAAAATGTCTACACTTACATTTTCGTTGGCTTAAGAAAGAGTTTGTTAATTGGTGAGGTTAGGAGTTGCTAGTAGATGGACACACTTTATTTCTTGCCAAGAATTACATGAGATTGATACCACTATCGTATCGTATGCTAAATATGAAGCTAGAGCCAGCAGCTCGTTAGCTTAGCACAGAGGAAAAAACTATCCTAGCTGTCCGAAGCTAACAAAGTGTCTTATTTTGTCATGTTTTTGTTGGATTAAACAAAGTAACTTGTTAATTGCGAGCTATAGATAAGCTGAGAGGTGGATACACTTTGATTTCTTGCCAAGAACGAATGGGATTGATACCACTATTATATCTGTATGCTAAATATGAAGCTAGAGCCAGCAGCTGGTTAGCTTAGCACAAAAACAGTGGACAAAGCTATCGTAGTCTGAAGCTAACAAAATTCTCAAATTGCCATGTTTACACTTTAGTTTTGGTTGGGTTAAACAAAGGAACTTGTTAATTGTGAGCTTTAGATAAGCTGGGAGGTGAAAACACTTAAATTGCATGCCAAAAATTTAATGAGATTGATAACATTATCATATCTATGCTTAATATGAAGCTAGAGCCAGTAGCTTGTTAGCTTAGCACAAAAGCTGAGAAGGGAGGAAAAAGCTATCCTATGTCTGTTTGAAGCTAACAAAATTCTCAAATTGTCATGTTATACTTAAGTTTTTGTTGGATTAAATACAATTAATTGTTAATTGGTGAGTTTGAAAGGTGCTAGTAGGTGGACAAACTTTGATTTCTTGCCAAGAATTAAATGAGATTGACACCACTATCATATCTAAACGCTTAATTTGAAGCCAGAGCCAGGTTAGCTTAGCACAAATACAGATGAAAAAGCCTTGTAGCTCTGCCTGAAGCTAACAAAATTCTCAAACTAACATGTTTACTCTTCAGTTTTTGTATGGATTAAAAAATGGCAAGCTTTGCAGATGATGGTAGGTGGATTTTGTTTCAGAGCCAGGCTAGCTGTTTCCCCTATTTCCAGTCTTTATGTTAAACTAATTAAAATGGCTACTGGCTTCAGAATGGCATCAATCTTCTTATCTAACTTTCAACAAGAAAACAAATAAGTTCCCAACATGTCAAACTGTTCTTTAAACAGAATATGCAAAACACCCCAGATGTCTCCAAATGAACTGATCAGGTACATCACACAAAATGAGGAGAAGGAATATTTAATTTAATAGCTTTGATTAAAGTTGGTTTCCTCCCCTGTATAAACTGTTTGCACCCCCTGGGAAATGTTAGCTATGCTGAGGCATCACATCCTGAAGCACTCTGTCTGAACCATGTTTGTGTTATTGTGCTGCTCTATGAGGAAATCAACTGTCGAGGCGTAATTAACATGTTCCCCTCAGGGCTACCAGCCTATTGATTCCTCTCAGACTATTCAATCAAAGACAGCCTGGCCACTAATGATTGAAGAAAAATAAAATTAAAAGACTCAAAGTTACAGAGTATACTGAGTGAGAAGGGTCAAACACCCCTGGATGTGTATTTTGTAACCTCTTATAAATACCTGAGTAGTAGTACTACGCCTGTGGGGTCCTCTAGTTGATATTATCCTTTTGCCTCAAGGGTCTCATTAACTTTGCCCCCTTACATGGACACAGGGGTTGAGACACCCAGCGGCACACGGCTCCTTTCATATTCTTCACTGGCGGCATATCCTCAATATCCCTCTTCCCAGTCCACCAATGAGATGAGAGGAGTGCAAATTGCCCTCCTGAATGCATTGCTTTAATCAGCATGAATCAAGATGCAGATTTAATCTTGGCTTGTGCTTTTACGCAGCAATTTAGATGTTTGAGCTCTGCTGTGAGGGATGAAAAGAAATAGCTGTTGCATAAGAACAATAGTGTTAATTACTCAGAATAATACAGATACGATGGCCTGTTTCGTGCATGTCAGGGAGATCATGTAATTGAAACATAGAAAGCTGTTAAAAAGAACAGACAGTGGTTTCTATAAGAACAAACATGAGCAGGTTTTATTATTTTGAGAGGGAGTATAAGCACTTGAGTCCAAAACAAATCAGTTTTTAAAGTCATTTTCTTACATGACTCTGTAAAACACTCCAACAAGCCTCAGTCCTGGCAGTGGCAGAATTTGTCCCCATTTTTCACAACACGTGCTGAAACCTCTGCTCCAAGCAAGGCTGCCTGAAAGAGCGACCGGGCTGCAGCATGGATTTCCCCACCGAGTTACTCAGCTGCTTGAGGAGCATCCAGAGAAGAAGCAGCATGAGCATGAGGAGTCCGATGAGCATCCCCACGTACAAGCTCAGGTTCCAGCCCCAGCCCAGTGCCAGGGGCAGCGAGGTGGACGCCACCAGAAATTTTCTGGGGGCAGGCATGGGGTTAGGCAGCAACCCGCCTTCCCTTTCCCACCTCTTCCAGTACAAAAACAGCTCTTTTCCCACACTTGGATCTTCTCAGGGGTTACACAGATGCTGTGCTGTAGCTGCAGGAGCCATTGTTCAAACAGGTATCCAGCTGATTGAGGCTATGTTATAGAATTCCCATCTGTTCCCATGGTTTATCCCTCCAGTTAGTCACAAGTATGTGTTTCCAGGGGCAAGGCAAACCTGGTCTGAGCTGTCCATTCTCCTGAGATGAAATGGTGGAAAGCTTTCTGCAGCTGGGCTGTGCTTCCCCTCTCCTGTCAGACTCCTCGCACAAAGCCAGCCTCCCAATTTATCATTAGTGAGAGAGAGGGAGAGAGGGGGAGAGGGAGAGATGCCTTCAACGCCACTGGCTGCTTTTACTTCACTTTCACTGAGGAAAACCAAAGCACCGATGAATGAGACGAAAAAAAAAAAAAAAAAAAAAAATCCTATCATGTTATCGACCTGATTGATAATTACATGCTAACAAATGAGAGAAACCTTTGTTTACCATGCATGTCTTTATACTTCCATTTCTCTGTATACTCATACTTTTCAGAATCATACTGACTACTCATTCAGTATTTTTACTTTTGGTAACAATTAACTTCAGGTAATATGTTAATTAATATGCTACTGCAAAGATTTCATTGAAAAATATGAATATCAATTTTAAATTCCTTAGGTTTAAGCTTTTTAAATGCCACTCAAATTAAAATAAAACATGATCCGCCATCGGCTACTCAGAAAAGGGCACGGTTTCCCCAAACGTTAATTGTACAGGGTTCCCACACATTTTCATGTACTACATTTCAAAACTTTTCAAGGACCCATGTTAAAAGATGTTTATTTTTTTACAAACTTGCGCAGTGTTCTTTTTAAATATATCAGATTCAAATTCTATTTAATATATACAACCATCTGACATGGGAGAGAATAAAGAAGCATACATAATAGTAAAAGTCACATCTATACATATTGGAGCAACGTTACGTCAGTGGCAGAAAATAAATTTGCCATTACGAGACATGGTAGGTTATCCATGGAAGATACCAGTCACAATTCCATGACTTTTCCAATATTAGAAAATGTGATTTTGAAATGTTATGACTTTTCCAGGTTTTCCATGACAGTATGTTCCGATGTTTGTAACATAAAACAAGACTTTTGTGCAATATCTTGCATTCATTGGCAGGTTTTCTGGGCAATTTTGTTTCCTGCTCCCACTGACTTGAATTCCATTATGCCAAGTTTTGAAAAGCTGTTTGAATAAAGTACTCAGACCCTCATTGCCTTGTACCAGTTTCATCCATGTCGCGAAATCTTGGTTAAATGGCCACTTTTAAATTGAATTTGCACTTCCCATTGTGGTCCAGGATACAGTGACAGCTAGCTAGCAATAGAGCTGCAAAATTTAATTAATTAGCTGTCAATTATTAAATTAATCACCAACTAATTTGATGATTTAGTACTTTTTAAAGTTGCAATTCTGATTCCAGCTTCTTAAATGTGAATATTTGTTTCTTTACCCCTCTGACAAACTGAATATCTTTGGGTTGTGAGCAAAACAGGACATTTGAGAATGACATCTTGAGCTTTGGGAAACACTGGCTACCATTTTACAAAATTTTGAGATGTTATAGACCAAACAACTAAATAAATCATTAAATTGACAGATTGTGAAAATTGTTAGCTGCGGCCCTAGCTAGCAGACAGTGAATCCTCTGCACTGAGCATCAAGGCTGAAACTAAATTACTAAAGTAAGAGATATATTCCATTAACAAAAATTACCATTCAGATTTTAACAATGCAATGTCAGAAAACGAACCAGTTCTAAAGCCTGTTACTTTAATACTTGAGCAAATTACCTTCATAATTCACTGTCCCTTCGCGTCGATAGAACAGTTTAGCCTTCAGTGTTCAGCAACAGCTTAGATTTATAGCCTCATATGCCAGGGTAATTAGATGCACATAAGGTGAGGCACTCTAGATCAATAATCCATCACAGGCATGAAATTTAAAGTAAGCTCAATCAAGACCCTATTTGACCCTTCTAGGCAAGTAGAGATTTTGTGCACATTTATTATGATTTTCAGACCTTAACAGAATCACTGTTATGTTAAAATTTAAGTTTCCAAACACTCATGTAATGTGGAGAAACCATGAAGAACCAAAACTGGTCCTCTGCTGCCCCCAAGAGTCCAATGTGACCATAAAATGGAAACAGTCTTACTTTAAATGAATTTTATTTACAAGAGCCATATTTTACAGTGCAGATGGTGCTTTTAAAAGCTGTTAACTTCAAAAGACACCAGTGTAATGAGACAGCTGACTCCATTACAGACAAAATGTACTTTAATCTGCATCCCATGAGGTCAGCAACAATAACTGCTTGATTCAACCTTTTCAAAACAGGTTCTGGGATTGAGTATGTTCACAGGTCTATTAGAGTTTGAAACACTGTAGCTCAAAGCAGAATGTACAGGATGGTGATTTTGTCTGCGATTAAAAGTCAACATTAAAATTGCTTGATCAACCAACTGTAGCGTCTGGTATGAATGTCAGGATTAAGCATATAAAAATACCTTTTTTTAAAAAAAATAAAAAAAACCTCTAAACATTGTGCTACTCCAAGAAGAGCAGACCATGTCCTTTGAAATCGTGACAAAAAAATTAAAAAAAATTGACCGACAGGTGTACAAAACTCTACATGGACAAGGGGAGAGGGGGAAGGATGTTAGTTCAACAGCAGTTTAGCCGGAGCATCAATGAGGGAAACTTCAGAGTACCTGGAAAAGAAACTGTGTTTCAGTACATGTATGCCAGATTGCAGAAATGTCACATAAAGTCAATGTAAAGCTACTAATAATTAAAGTTTAGTAGCAGCCTACTTACTTGGGGCCCTTGTACTTCTCCCGAACAGACTGCTGCGCATGCTGAGGAGCACTGAGGTATGTGCGGTGCAGATCTTCGACGCATGGCATCAGATCTTCTAGGGAGTAGCCAGACATCTCCGTCAAGGACTTGGGCTGAGGAGGAAACGACTGGAGTCAATATGCTTGTTTGCACACATTAGCAATACTTTAAGCCCAATATTTATGAAACTGAATTAGGTCATTAAGATTTTAAGGCCCTGCAGACACCATGTAAGGCTTTGACAGAAGCTTGCACAAACAGATATTTAAAATGCAAAATGGCTCAATCTCAGGTCTATTCCACCTCAGACTTACCCATGAGCCACCAGTCACTGTGTTGTTGGCCAAGACGTAGGCCGCTGCAGCCGTCTGTGATGGGAGGTACTTCAAAAAGGGATCTGAATCAACAAGACTGAGCTCCCCAAGGTACTAAAAAAAAAAAAAAAAAAAGATTAGTTATAGATTTTTGCCATAAAATGTTTTGATACAAGTGTCCACATGGCATAACCAAATGTATAAACACTGTCCTATAAGCTCACCATTGCCAGGCTCTCCACCTGTTTGTTAACCGAATGGTGGAGGAAGTACTGGGTGAGAAACTGGTTAATGGTTGGTGCTGCCAGATCAAAGGAGAGCACTTTAAGCACCAGATGCTCCATTCTCAACACTTGCTTCTTGGTGTAGGTGTCGTCTGTGATGTAAACAAACTCTGCCACCTCAGGGGGGTAGATCTCTTCAAATTTCCTGCATGTGAACATTTAAATGGTCAGTTTACACAGAAGGAAAGGCAGGTTCTAACATATGCATTGTAAGCTGAACAGACTGAATATAAATCTTGGCTACATACGAAGCCAACAGCATGGCAGCAGTCCCGACCAGCTGAAGCTTCCCCCTCAGGACAGACATGGAAGAGAGGAAGCGATCGATGTAGTTTACAGCCAGATAAAGTGTCTCATTCTGGAGCTTGTACTCTTCTCCGACCTCGACCAGCCAGTCCACCAGGATGGCCCTCATGCTGTTGGTGATGTCAGGCTGCTTCTTCATGTAGCCTGCTTTCGGCCTGGTTTTTACCTGTGGCGCATCAAAAGTACGTTACTGAAGAAATCTACATGCAGACAACATTCAGACTAATGCATTTCTAAAAAGCCAATATGAAGTAATGTTATAACCTGCATGACACAGCTGAAAGAATTTTAGAGGCAAGGTGCAGTTAGTATTTCACTGAATTTCTCACCTCCATCTCCTTCAGGTAGGCGTGGATTTCAGCAGCATATTCTGGGACCTCATTTACATTGACTTGTTTTTCCTCCCCTTCAACCACAGACATGTCCATGGGAGAGTCTGAGCAACAAAAGGTTAACATTTAGCACAGTTACCTCATTACACAAAGAAATTATAGTCTTCATCTACACTTTCTAGAAAGAATAAAAGCTTGAGATTGTAAATTAACAAAATTATAAAGGCCATTTGTCATTTTTTGTGTTATGAATCACGTATTCACAACCCACCAAAGCTGACATCCATTGCTGATGGCATGTCGATGGTGGCCAGGGGCTGTCGGAGCCGTGCCACAGCATTGATTGTGAGGGGAGAATCTTCAGGGATGGGCTTGGATTTGACAGCTTCGACCACCTGCTGTGGCTTCTTGGTGCAGGCTCCATCGGGCTCGTCCACGTGGATCTGGAACGAGGGCTGCTTGGCTGAGGGCTTCTCTGAGCAGGTTCTGCCAAAATCTTCATTTTTGCAGGACAGGGGCTGCGATGACTCCTGGAAGCAGAAAACAGGGTCTATTCATTTGTTTATTGTCCCACAAGAAGAATGTTTTGCAGTAAAGCAGCAAGAAAACACCCCATATGACAATTATAGTTCCTAATATTACACAAACAATACTATTAAATGTTCATGTGTTAAAGAAAATAACCATGGGGATAGAGCAAAGTGGTGCCTTTTGTAGGAAACAAAGAGGCAGTTTATTTTGTATTAAAAGTAATTAAGGCACGAGAGTTACATTTAACACTTTAATCTGTTTGCATTCCATTTTAGGAACCTGCATTTAAGATGTCAGTAGTTTTGGGTGTTTTATGCAATACCTAAATTGTGTCTGTCACTAGGGAAGGCGGGAGAACACATGCACAAAGCAGAAAATTAAAATAAATCACTACACATGTCTGGAGTGTCTAATTAAAGCCGTTGAATACTGCAGTGAATGTATAAAGTGTAGCACTGATGGTGATATTAAAATGGCGGACAATCAGGGTAACAGAGGTAGCTACATTTATAGCTACATTTAAATACATAGGCAAGTTGAAACATTAATAAAGAAGGTTATCAATGGCAGTGAGTACCGACATGAGAGTTACGTTAGCTGGCAACAAGGTAGCTGAAAGGAGTTGCCTCCAAAAACTACAATAGCACCCAGCTTCGTTACAGTCATCGTTAGCAAACACTAGCTCGAGCTAGCCGAGCTATGTAACTGACCTGCTTGGTGCCGCGCTGGTTCTGGGTTTTGCTCCGCTGGTTGGTCGGCAGGGCTCCCAGGACGGTTCTGTTGGCCGCTTGTTTCGGTGGAAGGTTTTCCTGGTTCTCGTTTGAAGCAGCAGCAGCTCTGGCTTTCAGCGAGCCTCTCAGTCTTGACTGCATATTCTCTTGGTTGTGAATCTCACTAGCCGCGCTTCCCTGTCCTCTGTTAGCTCCTGACATGTTTCCCCCTCACACACACAAAAACCCGTCTTCTCTCGCTCTACTTGGACACTAGAGCTCGAGTGCGCTCTCGTGCAAACAAGATATATTAAAGACGAGTTTGAAATGATCACATAAGTTATGGACGTTTATATGGAGGCTAGCATTAGCGGCTAACTTGCTGAGGAGGAATCGCTCACAGTCAAAATTAAGCAGTTGAGATGGCAACGACTCCTGGAACTGCGGTGCTAAAATAAACAGCAGACAAACACAAAAGCAAAGACGGCGGTATAAGTCTACAGAAAGGTTAAAGGTGTTTTTAAGTCGCCATACTCGTGAGTTGCGGAGTTTACTACCAACCTGCACACAAGCCAGCTAGCCTCGGTCCATTTACACAGAAACATGCAGAGATCAAGATGTTGCTTTCTCTCAGTTCAAGTAGCCCGCGAGGATTGAAATGGGCCAATCACAGGCCCCACCGGCGGTGACGCATCAGTTGTACGGGAGCCGGAAGAGCGCAATCTTCGCTTGATTGCAAATTCAAAACCGGTTTGACACATTTAAACGTATAGTCGCATATGGACAAAGGTTTGGGAGGAACAGCTGCTCGGGGATGATGTCGAGCACTCAGAGCTTTTACTTAAGTATTAGTTGTAACAACGAGTAAAAGTACTGTACTCAAAATAAGTATTAGCAGCAATAAATACTTAAAATGTAAAAGTACTGCATTATTGTGTAGGCTCATCACTTTAATGTTGCAGCCAATAAAGTTAGAGCTCATTTAAATTACTTTATATGCTGCTGGGTGTCTTAATCTGTAATAAATTAGAATGTATTAGTTAATTTATATTTTGTATTAATAATCTGAATATGAAAGGTAACTATAAATAGTAGTGGAGCAAAAAGTAGTTTTTATTTATTTTATTGAACCAGGAAGTCCCATTGAGACCACAAAAATCCACACTAAAACAACAACTATTCAAACATAGTGGCCTCTCAAGAAAAACAAGCACGTCTCGATCACAACATTCTTCATAATGCCCTTAAATTTTTATATGGATATAAGTGTTTTTGATTTTAGATCTTTTTGAAGATTGTTCCATGTCCAAGGTGCAGAGTATGAGAGTGCAGTTTTCCCCAGATATGTTAAAACCCAAACTACTAACCCCACAGTACTGGCCTCCACAATGTAGATGAGTAGAAGTTTAAAGTTGCATGAAATGGAAAACTGAAGTAAAGTACAAGTACTTCAAAATGGTTATTAAATACAGTACTTGAGTAAATGTACTTACCTACATTTCACCACTGGTTTACGTCACAGATGCAGACAGTACAAACACACCTGTTGGGAATTTAAATGGCTCCAACCACAGATGATTCAACAGGCAAACACTATTAGCAACACATCATACTCTCTTAAATATCTCTGGTTATTTGGTAGTTATAGTCTTTTCATCTTTTGTCAGTGGTGGAACAAGATTTCAGATCCTTTGCTTCCTCTATTTTAGTAAAAGCAGCAATACCACAACATAAAGATACAAATAAAAGTTTTGTATTCAAAATATTACTTAACTGAAGTTAAGTATTATAAGCAAAAATGTGCTTATTATGCAGCATAACCTGTCTGTGATATTTGGGCTGCATCACTTTAATGTTGCAGCTGGTAAAGGCAGAGCTAATTTAAATTACTTTATATACTGCTGGGTGTCTTAATCTATAACAATACATCATCATTTATGAGTTGTTTTATATTTTGTATTAATAATCTAAATCTGCAGAGTAACTACTAAATGTAGTGGTGCAAAAATGACAATATTAGCTTCCAATATGGAAGTATAAAGTTGCATAAAATGGATACCTCAAATTTGTAATCAAATACAGTACTTGAGTAAATGTAATTAGATTTCACCACTGGTTTACTTCACAGATGCAGACAGTACAAACACATCTGTTTGGTTATTTAATTAGCTCCAGCCATAGATGAAAAACATTATTAGCAATGCAAGGTACTCTGAAATATTTTTGGTTATTTGGTAGTTATTTGACTAATAAATGCAGTCAATTCATATTTTGTCAGCATAGAACAATTCAGCTCCTTACATCCCCTTCTTTGGTAAAAGCAGAAATACTACAACATAATAATACACACAGAAGTCCTATATTCAAAATATCACTTAAATATAGCAACAAATTATAACCAAAATGCATTTAAAATGCTTATTATGCAGCATAACCTCTGTCTCTGATATATTATTATATATTATTAGCATTTTAATGTTAATTGTTGGTTCAGGTGGGGATCATTTTGCCTACCTTGTAAAGTGTTAGGTGGTTTAATCTTTGACACTGCATCAAATACTCAAATAAAGTACTTGAGAAAATGCAGTTGCTGTGCCAACTTTTTTTTTGGTGCTTCAATTAAGTGTCAAGAGGATAAAAATATAAAGAAAACAAGCACAGTATTGACTTAAATTTACCAATCAAACCATTGCAGACAACTTGAGCATGTTCTGTTAAAACACAGAAAATAAAAAACTCAACATTTGTCACATATGGCTCGTGGTATCATCGGAGCTTTTCCTTTCAGTAGAATTTAATATTCTCAGTCATATTTGTTCACTACACTTTGCATCAGCCCCTTGAATGACAAATCTTACAATGGTTATAAATAAGCTCTAATCTTTATTTCAAGTGGAGGGTCTCACTGTGCTATGACAGATATCATATAAAAACACACATTCTGTGGAACTGGTTTATTTGGTCACTGAAATTTTGCAACTTTGAAGTGGTTTATTAATTACCACCTTTTAATGCTATCAAAATATATTATAAATATTAAATATATTATACACCATAATTAGGGCAAACAGTATCTAAATGACAACATGACACTGACACTGCTACAGACTATCGTAAAACAAAACCTTTGTATTTACAATACAAAAATAGCACAGATAGAGACGCTCAAAGACATTAAATAAACACCCTCTGATCTACATGTGATCTCACGCCTCGTTGAAAAAGTCTAACAGAGAATTTAAGTCATAATTATCAAGTATCTCCAGCAGCGAGGACACCTTGGTTTTCACATTCTGGCCTTTGAACTTGAATTTGTCGATGAAGAGGTCTGTGATCATTCCTACAGGAGAGACAAAGTAATATTAGTTACAGCCAGACAACAAGCTCTACTTTATAAAGTCAGGCTCATAAAGAAAAAAAGTACTTTTGGGTAACAGAGCTCCTGTCTCACGACTTGAGCAATGAATGACAAATATAAAAAATGAATAAAGATACATAGAGAAGAGGAAGGAAAATCAGATAAAAGCTATGGTAACGCAGTGATAATACAGCACCATAAAGCCTCTCAAGATGCGCTGGCTGCTTCTTGTACTCCTCGAGGAGATTAGTGGAGTCATCCAAGATGTCACGATACTCCGGGATGAGGAAGTCAGCGTTCCCCTCGTGAACCTGAAGCTCCTACCAATCACAAAAATCAGAAAGGAGGTGGGGTGGAGGTAAGTAAGTGAAGAACATATGAACTTCCAAAAAGCCTTTCAACAGCCCAGAGAGAATGACTGAGAACCTGCAGCGTTAAACAAAAGGCAGCTTGTGGGAAACAAAGACGATTCAGTTTCTGAGTGGACACGATTAACTGATACTTACTTTAAGTGCGTCAATAAGCTGAACCTTTCTAGCCAACAACAGCTGGTACTCCAGCTTTGGATGGATCATCTTCAGAGTGTGGCTCACAGAGTCATCATCGATATCTGGGAGATAAACCAAACAAGCCCCGCTTAGACTGAGTGCGTTTTAGCAGCCTGGGGCGGCTTATTGTAATGCCAGACCTCAGACCTGGAAAAAGTCATTCATGCATTCATTTTCTCAAGACTTGATTATTGTAAGATCGCCTGGGTCTGCCCCCTAGCTACATATCAGAAATGTTGACCCCATATGAGCCAGCTCGCAGCCTCAACTTTGGAACGGCCAAGACTCCCCCACCCGGGGATCTAAGGCTGCGAGCTGGCTCATATGGGGTCAACATTTCTGATATGTAGCTAGGGGCCAGACCCAGGCGATCTTACAATAATCAAGTCTTGAGAAAATGTCGTCATTCTTTTATTTGTATTTATTCATTTATATATGTCATCCTTTTGGTCTTACTCTCATTTGCCTTTACCGTGACATTTGTGTGTTAAATTAATTTTCATGGCTTTGCCCTCTATTTTTCTCGTTTTATTCAATTTGATCTTGCCTCTGTTTTGCCTGACTTTTTCTTGTTATTCGCCCCTGAGTATTCCGCTTTTTGCTTTGTTTGTCAAAGCACTTTGTAAACTCTGTTTTTAAAGGTGCTATATAAATAAAGTTATTATTATTAATGCTTTTCAATGACAGTGAGGCGTTTTGCTCGTTGCCTTTGCTTTGCTGAGCACCTCCTGTTTTTCTGATGCCAGATTGTCAAACTGTCCCCAACTCATCCTAAAATAAGCCCTGCAGAGACCATCATCCAGGAGAAGGATGGGATTTAATTTACTTGTGATAGTGATAATCCACCTACCATATGAAATGTTCAGGTTGATTTTCCTCTTGGTGGCTTCTTTAGAGAGAACATCACTCAGTATGGAGATGGTAGAGATGTTGTCTGACCTGAAGTGACCCTCCCCTTTGCTAAAATTACAAAACAAAATGAAACAAAACAAAACAACAGTTGTCAGTTATCTCATAATCTCTACAGATGTATATGTAATCCTAGAAGAGCCTCTCTATTATGTGCCTGTATTTACCAGTAGGTGGCTTCAAGCTGTGTCCCAAGAAAAGTGTTGTGGAAATAGAAAGTGATGCTCTCTCCTGCTGGTGTTTTCTCAGGCACCTCTGGCAAACAGAAAACCACCCAGGAGTGAATCTCAGCAAAACTGAACTGTCCCACCAGACTGAGCCTGTTCATGGGCCTGCAGGACAGACAGAGAGACAAAGTAAGAGACAAAGATGTTCTGTAAAATCATAATCGTGAGTAGATAAAACCACATGATTGCATTTTTATGACAAATCGTTCAAAACAAAACTTCTCAGCAACCTGTTGGCATTAATATTTTAGAGGAGTCTTTTAAAGATGGATCTTTACTGGGATGACTAATCCAGCTTTTGGTGTGGGGCGGTGTTTTTAAGGTTTTCTTTAATAAAATGTAACAATTAAATACTATTTTCAGTACAACTTTATGTGATATTGACTGTTTATATTATAATGCCTACAATCAGACTAAAGCCCTGTTCGCACAGGCCTAGTATTACCTGGGGAGCTCTAGCAATTTGTAGTAATTGCAAATGTCACCTGTGATCTTAATCCAATGTGAATCCATGTCCGTAGCTTGTCAATTTAAGTTCCCGTACACATGCTGCATCTTTAACCACCTGGAAAATGCAAGATCACACGCTGGGTGCTTCTCTTTTGTCTTTTCTGTGCCAG
Source organism: Epinephelus moara (assembly GCF_006386435.1). Lineage (NCBI taxonomy): Eukaryota > Metazoa > Chordata > Actinopteri > Perciformes > Serranidae > Epinephelus > Epinephelus moara. The sequence goes on from NC_065509.1 coordinate 37,091,825, forward strand.
CTTTCAAGAGTTCAGCAACAGGTTGCATCTGAGGTTGATAAGCACCCTGAACATGCACTGTATCATACACTATCAACCTGAAATTCTGAGTGCAGAGCTGATCTTCTTCCTGGCACATTATGTGTAGGCCTGTTGTCTGTGGGACAGATGTAAAGCTCTGCAGCCCTGCACTAACATGAGCAACTTCTCCTCCATATTTATCACAGACTGATATTTATGGAAGAAGGGAAAGAAATCTACCAGCCGTGATTGGTTGGTCCTTGTCACATGACATGCAGTGCACACTACTGCGTTCCAGTGGTTGAACTCAGTTTATCTCAGGGCACAGCCGTTGCGCCCAGAAAAATAGGTGCTCAGGAACACGTGCGTGCTGCGACAGCATCGCTCAGGCGTTTGAGCGCACCTGCCGTGCTTCTACATTGATTCAGGGTGCAAAAAATACAGCATGTGTATGGCCTCTAACATTTAGATTCAATCCAGTTTAGATTTTCTAACTGAAGTCATCACCTGTCTTGGTCGATGCTGTGTGTCCGCTGGTGGAGGGACAGGGGTTTGATCTGGTACTGTCGGACCTGGCATGTCTTGGGTTGCAGTCTGGGGGTAATGTAAGCCTGCAGGGTCCCATACTGTCCCTCGATGGATCTCACCTACGACAACAGTCATTATGGATGAAACATTATTTTCCTGCTGTGCATCATCGAACACAAAGAAATGAAAAAGACGAGTGGTACAAGAAACAGCCGAGTGCTCTCTGTTACTCATAATTACACAAAGGAAGGTCCACAATGGTGTTGTATGAGTAAATGTGTGGTGTTACCTTGAGCTCGAGTCTTGTAGTGTTAGCCTGGCATCTGTACGTGGCTAGGAGGAAGTTTCCATTAGGCTGCTGGAGACAAAATAAGAGAGTCAGACCTCCGGGAGCAGCAGCAGACTCATGACTTTATTTGTGAAGTGTATTCATTTTGTGAAAAAGAAAGAGTTCCCACAGCTCACCTCTGAATCACATTCACTGAAACTGACAACAGCTGAATTCTTATCCACATCCAGCAGGTCTATGGGGACGTCACTCTGCACAGGAGATTTATCTTTAACATACATTTTTGAATGTTCATGTCTCCATAATGGGATTTACAGTATGATCTATTCATTTTTAGGAGAGACTTCAGGCATCAGAGGCTGTAACAGCGGTGGTTTAATAATGAGCTGACCTGGAGCAGCAGATTGTCGATGGCAGTCTGCACCTCCAGAGTGAGGCTGTAGCTGGCATCATCCTGGCAGAGGGTGAACTTGTCATTGATGCTGAAGACGGGCACAGCAGAGACGGCTGTGCTCGACTGGGAGGTCTGCTGGTACTGCTCACGGCCCTGCAGGACTTTGACCTGCAGCTGCTCCAGCTCTGCCCTGAAGGGGAACAATAAGATTTGTCTTGATTTTGAATGGCGCATCACACAGGTGCTGATTGTTCCCTGTGTCAGCCTCTCTGCAGCTTGTGGTAGTATCAAGAAGTCGCTACAGGAACACTTGAAAAATGAAGCTGGGACTCTGGACACTCAGCCTTACATAGTAAGATAATCACATTAAAGGTAGAAGTACAAACTGTATAGTGAGGAATGAAGCACTTTTTGCTGGTACCTGAGTGCCTCCACTTTGGACTGGGTCTCCTTACTCATCCTGACCTCGTCTCCAGGGCCGGCCTCAGCCTTCTGGGGCTCAGTGGTCAAACCTGTCACCCATCCTGAAAAAGGTAGTGACAGTGGTAACCCATACTACATGTGAGACAGTCCCAGAGAGAACGATACATCTCTAATCAAGTATGAAGTACTGCAGACAGATGGATGGTTTGACAGATAACAGACACATTTCCTTCTCTGACAGAAAATGTGGGAACACTAGATGCACTGTTTTTAATTTTTTCATCTAACCTGTGTAAGTAGCAGTCAAGACCTCATCGTAAGACTCCTTCCCCACACAGCCACCCTGGATTGAAGTGACGCTCTCTGACAACACCTGAAGCCAAAAAAAGACAGGAAACTTTGGCCATCAATCATCAGTATCAATCCTCTAAAACGTTCTAAAAACCTGCAGGTTCACACCAATACAACTAGATGAGACAGTGTATCTCTATGCAACAACTCTCTGTACTCCTGTTCTGATTTGCAGCTTTTCAGGCTTATTTTGTGGCTGAATATAATTTGTAGCTTCTTAAAATACGAATGAGGATAGTGATAGTGAGATAATGGCTACAGCTGCATCTGTAGTAGTGATGAAACAAAACGAGCATCAGATGGACTATGTTCATAATATATATGCCACAAAATATATAAGTAAGCAGCGGCAATTAATCAGTCAGTGAGAATGTGTGTGTGAGGGGGCAAATGCACATACAGCGAGCAGCAGCAGCGATCCACCATTGGACAACGGCACACCATGAGGACAGAAACAGAGGGCTCAGCAGGGACGGAGCACCTGCAGCAGCAGGCGAACACGCCGTCTGCGGTCATTTTGACTTGACCGGCAGACTTCACTTCAAGCCAACTGGCTGAGGAAACAGGTGACATGCTTTATGTTCTAAAACCAGCCGCTAGCAATTTGACCAGCGGAGTTACAGGTGACACCATCAGATGGCTCGAGCCGAGCTCAGACCGGCCAGTTCACACTGCTGCAACTTTTCTTGTCCTGATTATTTCGTCTGAACTGGGCTTAATACACAAAATGACAATGGGCTTGGGCATCTCAGAAAACTTCAGTAATGTATTAATGCACAGGGAAGAATATAACTAATACTATCAAAGGGCATAAAAATGTAAGCTACTGTTTTCTTATAATGTTCAGAGACACTGGCTTGAATAGACTTCAGTATGAAAAAGCAGGTTTGGATTTTCTAAGATGGAGCTGCACAGTGTGAATGCAGCAGAGTGTGGCTGCATGGTCAATAAACTCATATATGAATCTGTGGCTAAACATTACAATATATAAATTGTAATCTGATTGGAATTTACAGCATTTGAGCCAAGTGGGATATAAATCGGAATAGTAGATTCTCCATATTTGGTGAGTTGTGCTGGGCATAAACTCACATGCTCAAAGCGTAACGTGGGCCCATTGGTGCTGTCGAAACCATAGACCTCAACTGTCCCGTCATCCCTGCCCACCAGGATGTCGTTCACTCCGTCTCCAATAATGTCATGAGTGTCAATGCAAAGAATTCCTGAGGGGAGACAGACAAGTGTAAATCTAAGATTATATATTAACTTATATATTACTAATTTGTATTCAATTGGTTTAAACGTGCAAAACCTTCACATGATCATGTACACAACATACCTCCTTTCTTTTTGTCATTGTCAATCTCCCATTTGGTCGCAGCTGAGGACTCATCGATCTGGACCAATCCTATTTTGCCATCTGTTGTTCCGTAGAGGATTTCCTCTCCTGTAAAGGAAGTCACTGATGTTATGTCAGATCTGAGCTGTATAAGGCAGTCACATGTCTTATTGTTCCCAGCACACACAGCACAAAACTTGCCTCCATCTTTGTTGTACTGTTCCAAGACAGATGGAGGGCCAGGGACTTCAATGTCATAGGCGAGCTCAGACCCCTACACACACACACACACACACACACACACACACAAAAAAATAACACACAGAGTCACACACACACACACACACAAAAAAATAACACACAGAGTAATAAATCTAACATAATTGTTTGAGGTAGAACAACTTAGTGTATCAATATTAGAACAGTATAAGTAGTCTACCTGCAGGACTCTGAGAACCCGATCTTGGCAGGCCAGGACTGGGATGAGGCGAGTCAGGTTTTCTGAGGACAAACATGTGATGTCATTGATTTTGTCTCCGGAGAGGTAGTAGTCTTGGTCCTTGCAGTCACAGTAATGGTTGTAGATGTAACTTGCACACACAAAGAGGTCAGCGCCTGAGACGTGCCTGGAAAAGAGACGACCAACATCACTCAGCACAGTGAAAATCACACAGTTCTGCATGACTTAATAAAGCAGTGTAAGCCAACTGAAAAGATCAGATGTGTTTCCTACATGGCGTTAATGCTCTCAGTAAGGTTGGCGTCAAAGGTGAGGAACTGTTTGCCTTTCTTGGTAAATCCTCGGACCTGAGAACCAGAGCAAACGAAGATCTTCTCCTGAGGTGTTCCTGCAGCTCCTCCAAGGTCCATTCTGGCTATTTTCTGCCCAGGAAGTGTTTTAAACACGGGCTGAAAGAGAAGAGTCAACTTTCTTCTGTTAGAAACTGAAATTCAACACACTGAGATCAAACTGGCTGTATGATAAGTTGAGGACACTCACCACTGCTTCTCCCTTCTTCATCCCAAAACATGTCAGTATACCATCATGATCAGCAACAGCAACCTGAAACAAAGACACAACCATGATGCTTTAGTATGTAATTAAAAATACAACACACTGCATCAAACTCTAATAAGTCCTGATGAGTCACAGGCATTTGTCTGACAGATTTTACCTTTTGGGTTGCCTTTTTTCCCAGTGCTGGAAGCAGCCTCATTGTTTTCTGGGATGTCACACCAACCTGTGAGGACAAAGCAGAGGCAATTAGGCCCTAACATACACATACAGTTCATACTACTGTCCACTGTGTCTTATAGATAATTCATATTTAGACCACTGTCTATACAGCACATGTCAGATCTATAGTGTAACACTGTGTTCATATCGTCCAGCTGTTAATTGTGTATAACATCTGCTCATATATCTGTTCATACTACTTATAGTTTAGTTTCTGGGTTTTCTAGTTTAGTTTATTTGATGTGAACATCACAGTAGCATTAGAGTTGTATATTTATGCACAAGAACCAGATGTGCTGTGTTTAATGTTTGTAGCAAAAAGCTAATTTGCATCACCTGTCCACAGGAGGCTTTTAAATATCAAAATATTAAAAAAGAAAAAGCATTGACGAGAACGTACACATAAAAAACATCAGCAATTCAATACACAACATACATTAACAAATACCACAATATATCCACAAGGACACATCCATAAATAAACACACATAACCCATCCCCAAATCCATGAACAGAAATATACCCATACAAAAAACAAACCACTGGTGTGTCTACTTTGATGTTAAGTGTGAGATCAATGTGTTTCCTCTTTTAACCATGATTTAATACCTCTATTAAAAACATGAAAATTGTGTTGCATTTTCAATTCAGTTGGTAGACAGTGCCATAGTTTTGCTCCTTTAACAAAGAAAACTGGCTGTCCAAATTAGGTTTTGCATAATGCAATGTGACAGTTACTGTCTGTTGAAATCAGTGTGTTGTCTCTACTAGTGTGCTGGTGTCTTGTAACATATTAAACAGAGAGGGAGAATGGCTGTGTAAGCATTTAAAAATAAGCTTTGAGTTAGAATAGCTTATAAGGCTTTCAAAAATTAACATAATGTGTTTTTTCAAGATGTGACAATGGGGCCACCTCATTGTTTCTTGCCCATAATCTTTACTGTCTGGATATAGAATTATATGATGGGTTTAATAGCTGATTGAGGGGCTTGTGACCAGGTAGAGATGCATTATCATAAGTATCTATTGAATTCATATCTACCCTTTATTGTTTGTTATCAAGCCTGTTTATAACTCGTTATCACTAGGCGTATGTACATTACTCAACTGCTCTTTGCACTTCTGGTTAGATGCTAAACTGTACTCAGTGTCATGGCAATCAAACTGAATCTAATTTAACTGTATTATAACAACAATTGACAGTCAAAATTCAATGTCAGAATTAAAGACATAAAAGAGCATCTTAAACCAAACACATTACCGTCTGTACTTGGTGTTACCTGAATATAATCCACTCGATTAAGATGGATCTCCATCGTCTGTCTTCACTGGGTGTCTTCTCTTAGAGGACGAAAGTATGGAGCAGTTCCTCCACGTAGGTTATCAGGTCACAAAACTACAGGGGTCATTAGTTACAGTCCACTTTCTGCTGTTCACAACTTTCCATCCGATTTAAAGGCGACAATAAAGGCGAAGAGAGACTGGGATTATCTAAAGCAATGAGATTAGCTCTACGTGCTAACGTTAGCTAGCAAGCTAATTGGCTAACACGATTTATTCGCAGGCCAAATGTCTTCTTCGCTTTAACAAAAGCTACAGAGCGACGTCACAACAGCGGAAATGAATAACTGTTTGTATATGTTTTAACCGGGATTTTAATGTCTTTTAACGCGAATATTAGTGAACGTTAGGCAGGATCTCTGAAACACCCAGGACCAGATGAACGCAGTACCCGTTGTCGTTGGCAACGCTGCTGCCGCAACAAGCTGTGATGCCATTGGACGAGACTGAACGTCAAGATTGAAGCTGTGTTCTGATTGGTCATCTCGCAAAGACGCTCTCACTGTGTTCATGTAGTGTCAGAATAATGGGAAATGTGAATTTCTGATTGGAAAATTCACTTGAACAAGTCGGAGAGTCGGTGAAAATGATTTAACAGGAGTTGACGACTTTTGTCAGCCTTGACAGTTAAGACAGTCAAATTTTGTGCTTGATTAGGAAACAAAAACTTGGATTTTGTTCTCAATATTGTGTTGATCTTGGTCAAGTTTTTCCTCACACATAAACGCAGATACTAAAATTAAACCAATGAAACTTTTCTTATTTTATAGTTGCCTTGGACTAAACCCAGTTTGACCCACTGGAAGAATTAGTTAAAACTCTTGATTAGGTCACTAAACTTCTTAAAGAGAAGTTATTTACTACCCTAATCCATGGTTGTTGTTGTTGTTGTAGTTTTCTTAACACACAAATACACAAAACGTGTTTTCAGGTAAACATATTTGAGACATATCAATTTAAATTTTATTTATAAAGCCTAATATCACAAATCACAATTTGCCTCAGAGGGTTTTACAGCATACGACATCCCTCTGTCCTTTAGACCCTCACAGCGGGTAAGGAAAAGCTCCCCCAAAAAACATTGAAGATATGTATGTCTATATTCAGATTCAGATTCAGAATACTTTATTAATCTGAATCTGAATATATATATATAAGTACTGTATATACATTATTCTATTTTGTTAACTAATTACCTATCTTACTGTACTAAGACTGTTTTTCACGTAGGTTCATACAGTTGTTAATTTCATTCACTGTGCTTCAATTGTTTTGGCAACACGTCAATGGTCATGCAAATAAAGCCTATTGGACTGAATGGGAAAGCCCTCATGTTGTTAGTTTAACCTCCCTGTTGTCCTGGAGTGGAATTTGACACTTTATTAAACGTTTTTAATCAGAAAGCTGTTTTGTTCTTTCATCTGCTTGCCCCAAAATAACATGGGTGGTTCCACACTACACCGTTTGCATATAAAATTCATTATTTTATCAATTAACCAACAGTGCTGGTTTATGCCTTGCTGGTTCCAATTATTTCTGTATATCATAACCTGTCAGAGGCTATAGAGACAAACACCATTCATGCTTCACACCTATGGACAATTTAGAGTCACCAGTTAACCTAACCTGCAGGTCTTTGGACTCCCTGGTAAAGAAACCCACGCTGACACGGGAGAACATGCGGCACGGGGCTCGACTGCTTAACAGTACAGGCCAATGGAAAAATCCCACCAGGGGAAAGCATTGTTTGCCCTCCAGGTGGGGCGTCCTATATGGACGTGACGTCACGTGAGCTTCCCTTTATGATAATCCTCATGATCCTGCTCGGTAAATTTCATATATACCAAATCATCCCATATTTAAATACTTTTTTGAGAGACAGATTGTTTTTTTTAGTCTAGCGCAGGAACACACGAATAATAATAATAAAAATGTATCCACCATGCATTATAATATAATATTTGGTTATTTGTCTACTGAATGATTTTAAAATACTGTCTCTGTTTTGTTTTATGTATTTATTTATTTTATCAGTCTGACTGTAACATTTTTCTTTCTTTTTTCTTTTTTTACAACATGCGGTTTCTATACATCCGATCCTATGTCCTATACGTGTGTTCAATAAAGTTGGGAGAAAAAAACCTCTGGGTTCCTGTAGCCAGGCTCTTCCTCAGCTTTCGCGGCATATTTTACAGTCTATTAGCATTTGTTATCATCGTGCAGAAAAGACAACACAATGGAGGAGTGCGACACTGCAACAGATTCTCTTGAACTGATCTGGAATCTCGCTGAGGAAGAGTGTAATCAGAAGGAGCCTGCAGAAATAGACGAAGAGGTGTCGGAGGTAGAGGACAACACCGAGCAAGATCCGGATTACGCGTCCACCGATGAAGAGGAGAACTTGATCGATGAAGATATAAGAGAGAAACCTGCGAATGATAACTTTAAATCAAAGGATGGAAACATGGAGTGGTCTGCAGAGCCTCCCAGTGTTAAACGGGGGATGTACAGAGCAGAGAGACTAAGAGGTCAGCCAGGTCCGACACTTTATGCAGTGTCACGTGTCGACACAATAAAGTCCGCATTTGAGCTGTTTATAACACCGTCCATTGAAAATATCGTGCTGGACATGACCAACCTGGAGGGGCGACGTGTGTTTGGCACCACCTGGACTGACCTGGACCGAGTACACCTGCAGGCATACTTCGGTTTG
>NC_065509.1:37100595-37102735 GCF_006386435.1 Epinephelus moara
TTCTGATGAGCACCCTTCACAAGGACGCAGCTGTCAGCAACAGGGAGGACAAGAAACCCCACATTATCCTGGACTATAACAAGAACAAAGGAGGAGTCGACAATCTCGACAAGGTATTGCACTTATTTTTCGTGCAACATTTACTGTCATTCATGCAACATTATCAATTTTCTAATGATTTATTGATTTGTTTGCAGGTTACCGCTGTGTACAGCTGTAGAAGGATGACAGCCCGTTGGCCCCTGGTGGTCTTCCACAACATTCTCGATGTGACTGCCTACAACTCCTTCGTACTGTGGACAGAGATCAACCCAGCATGGTACCAGGGGAAGTGTCAGAAGAGGAGGCTGTTTCTTGAGGTGCTCGGGAGAGAACTGGTGGAGCCTCTCATAAAACGACGCCAGGTTCTTCCCCGCACCCCAGCCTCTGCCAGCATGGTTTTGGATGTCCAGCGGAGACGTCCAGCGGAGACATCCTCTACCTCTGCAGCAGCTTCCCCCAGCCCCACCAAGGCTGCCCGCCCCAGCCCCACCAAGGCTGCCCGCCCCAGCCCCATCAAACCCCCTCCTCCCAGCCCATCGGCCAAAAGGAAGAGGTGCCGATTCTGCCCCTCCAAGAAAGACAACAAAACGAGAATCAGGTGCCAAAAATGCTGTGTGAATATTTGCAAAAAACACACTATTACACTCTGCCACTTATGCAGATGAAGGCATACTCACACACACACACACACACACACACACACACACACACATATACACACACAGACACACGTTTTTCTATGCTTTTGTATTCTGTGAAGTTTTTTTTTGTCTTAGTTAAAGTTAAAGCAAAAAGTTTAACCAAATCTTTTAATTTAGAGATAAATGTTGTCTGTGCTTTGTAAAAGAAAAAAAGTTCCTCTTTGTTTACAGTCTGTTGTTTCTAAATAAAGTTCCATCATTCAACTCTGACCTGTGGATGTCCTGGCTAATATGACATATGTGGTGACGTCTGCTTATTTTACTCTGAGTGGTAGAAATTCATGTAAACGAGGTTTATTACACATTAAATTTAAAAAACAGTGTTTGGAAGAAGCTGGCTAAAAAGATGCAACACATAACAACTGGGCGATAATTCATACTTAATGCTTTATAAAAAAAAATCTAACCAGGGATGACAACTGGCCGCANGCTTTTGCATTCCGTGAAGTTTTTTTGTCTTAAAAGTTAAAGCGAAAAGTTTGAAAGTTGAAACCAAAACTTTGAGTTTTAGAGATAAATGTTGTCTGTGCTCTGTAAAAGAAAAAAAAGTTCCTCTTTGTTTACAGTCTGTTGTTTCTAAATAAAGTTCCATCATTGAACTCTGACCTGTGGATGTCCTGGCTAATATCTGACATATGCGGTGACGTCTGCTTATTTTACTCTGAGTGGTAGAAATTCATGTAAACGAGGTTTATTACACATTAAAAAAAAAAAAGTGTAAGACTTTTAGTAATAAGTTTGGAAGAAGCTGGTTAAAAAGATGCAACACATAATAATTGGGAGATAATTCATACTTTCTGCTTTATAAAAGATCAAACCAAGGATGACAGTTTTTAAGCACAGTGAATTTACGGCACAAAGCTTTATGCTGAAGGGCCGTTTCCTGCTGTAGACTGAGTGACTAATGGACAGCCATTTGACAGAGACAGCAAACTAGCTCAACATGGCCAAACGCTAGAATGATGCTGAATATATTAAACTGTGTGGACCTCAAACTAATGACTAAGGAGAAATCTGGACCCTATGATGGACCATTTAGGAACCACTACACTAAACATCCCTCCAGGTTCCAACATTTTCAGGGACAATCTTTCAAATCTTTTCCTTGACTTTTCAAGGACCCATAATATATACAGTGGTGTGAAAAAGTGTTTGCCCCCATCCTGATTTCTTACTTTTTTGCATGTTTTCCACACTTAAATGTTTCAGATCATCAAACAAATTTAAACATTAGTCAAAGATAACACAAGTAAACACAAAATGCAGTTTTTAAATGAAGGGTTTTATTAATGAGGAAGAAAAAAATCCAAAGCTACATGGCCCTGTGTGAAAAAGTGTTTGCCCCCTAAACCTAATAACTGGTTGGGCCACCCTTAGCAGCAACTACTGCAATCAAG
>NC_065509.1:37103503-37246511 GCF_006386435.1 Epinephelus moara
CTCATTAATAAAACCCTTCATTTAAAAACTGCATTTTGTGTTTACTTGTGTTATCTTTGACTAATGTTTAAATTTGTTTGATGATTTGAAACATTTAAGTGTGGAAAACATGCAAAAAAGTAAGAAATCAGGAAGGGGGCAAACACTTTCACACCACTGTATATTTTGTTCTTGCACCACTTGCCTGGCACTTTTTTAACATCTCAGATTCAAACTCCGTTCAAACATGACACCAGCTCACGGGAGAGACCGAACGGGGGGAGAAAATGAAGAAACGCAAGTGATGGTAGTAGAAACATCGACCAATGTTAGAGCTATGTTACATTTTCAGCTCTAGAAAACACATACGCCGTTATGTTACGTCAATTTCATTACACACAACAAATTTTCTATGACTTTTCCAAAAATTTCAGTGACTTTTACAGGCCTGGAAAATGTGATTATGATATTCCATGACTTTTCCAGGGTTTTCCATGACCACAAAAACCCCTAGCCTTTAAGTTAAAAAAAAAAAAAGGAACAAAAGAAAGAAGCGCTTTTGAGTTAATACATCTATCAGCTGATAAAGACAACTGGGTTGAGTGTGAATGCTAGTGACAACAGTTTTAGTTGTAGTACATTTAACCTGAGTTATGGTTGTTGGGTAAGACTACAGCTTTGACGTTAAAGAGTAAACCTCCCCTCTCAGTAGATATCTTGGTCGAAACACTAACTGTTTGTCAGCATAGAAATTAATGTAATTCATATCTATGGATGGCCAAATGTGTTTCATTACTTTACAATGTGTTAACATCAACTACAGTAATTGAACAAATTATATCCACAAACCACATTCCTGTTCTTTAATATTTTATTGGTTTCATTAAGAGATCATTTTATTCTTGTCATAAAAATGTGGTTTGTCTGGAGGTAAATAAACACATTAAACATGGCAGGAAAAAAAAATCAGAGCATGCATCAAGCACGAAGAAAGGTCGATGGCATTGATAGATACATTTAAAGTTAGGCATTTAGACAAATCAGAGCATCAGATGCGTCGAACATAAAAAATAAATTGGACCACGTATAACTTTAGACGTCTCTGTATGTTTCTGTGTTGTGATTGTTAAATGTAGTCCAAGTCTGTTTTATGTGATAGAACTGTCATTGTGATGATGTGTCCCTGTAATGATATTTTTATCTTGTCCTGTGAAGCAATGAAATGTAGCACTGTGCAAAGATGAATTTCCCTTAGGGGACAATAAAGTTTACCTTACCTTACCTTAAACTGCGAACAAACCCCATCCTCCATCCACCCAAGCACAACATTATCATTAAAAAAAGAATATTATTAATCATGTATAAGCATATTTTAATTTAAGTTACTAATCTCAAAATGTTAATGTTTCATCACAGAATAAGAGATTTTCATGAATAAATAAGGACATATGAGGAAAAAATAATAACAGCCGATACATACAGATCACAGTTGATGTCTACTGTGCTGCGTTCAGTGAACGGGACAAAGTGAGGGGTGTCCACCGCTTCACATTAAGAAGATGGGAAAACAAATATCACCATGAGACTTCAGTGCGTTACTGGCTGCTCTTCACCTGTACTCAAACATACGGAGAAGCTGGAGCACAGGCTGTAAAGTTGACATTCAAAAAACAGTTCCTTCGGTTGATGGCAATGTCTGTCCCCATCAAAGTTTAAGTCACATCCTAAATGGTGGAAAAAACAAACCATAAAGAAAACAAATCTTTCATGTAGTGTGATCAGACACCTGTGGGGGCGAGGCGGCTGATGAAGGCGATACTGCTGAGGCACATCTTCCTGAAGAAGGCGGGGCAGGCGGGCTTCATGATGAAGTGCTCCAGAAGAATCCGCAGCTCTGTGAACAAGGTGCTGGGGTGGAAACAGATTTGTTTAATATTCAACTCTGACAGCTCGGTTAAATATATATATTTTTAAATGTTTCTGTATTTCTTAATAGCAGACCACTGCGTTAAATCAGATTTTATTTACTGGAATCAACAAGTTTCTTACATTTATTCATTTTTATCAAATTACTGTCAACAGGAAGATCTTTGAACTGCAAAATTAGTATTTCCTGTCAGAGTGCTCTGACCAGCTGAAGCAGCTTTACTGCAACGTGTTTATTATGCTGGATGACACTATAGTAGTATGTTTCTGCACACATACACAACACCTGTACTAGAGCCTGACTAATACTGGATTTGACGGATGAAAAATTAACAGTGCACTCTGACGCGTCACTTGTGGTCCATTCCCTGGCGATCTCCCTCCAGGGAGCTGCCACCGTACTTGGGTTTTGTAGTGAAATAAGAAGGTATCATAGAGATATTTCCTAATTTCAACCCCATGAATCAGGCATTCCTCCTCCACTCAAAGGGAGCGAAAGGAATGTATAGAAACATGGCATCCAACAAAAGCTCAGCTCAAAACGGCACACTGTGTCGCTCACAGTACGTTAGGACACCTTTCATTGGCTTCAAATCCAAAATGTTGCCATACTGGTGCAGTTGTAGTTTTCTTGAGAGACTAGCTCTGCCATGTCTCATCTTGTCACACTGTACTCTTTATTCCAGGGCTGGTTGACCTTATTTGATCTCTCGTAGCCTCAGTCACTGGTATTTTCTCATTTATAAAGCCATACTGGGTAAACTCCCTTCGTACATTTGTACTTTGATTGAATAGAGATCTGACTGTGGCTACAGTCTGCGATCTCAAGATTTAGTTTTGTTGTCTGTTCCTGGTGCTCGGACTGAGCTGGGAAAGAAAGCTTTCATGTTCTCTGCTCCTCTCCACTCAAAGAATTGAAACTACATGAGCTGGTCTCTCTGCCTGATTTTAAAGCTCTCACAAGCACAAGGATGAATGAGTCGGTTAGTTCTTGTCATTGTGCGTAAGTGTCCTAATATTTCTACATCTTACTGTGTATATTTTATGTTTTTTTATTGTGTGGTTGTTTGGCTGTAATGTCTTGTGTGCTGCTGTCTTGGCCAGGTTTCCTTTGTAAAAGAGATCACTGATCTCAGTGGGACTTAACCGATTAAGTAAAATAATATTGCCACCCCAAAAAAACGTTGTATCTTAATGTTCCAGAAAACAAACACAACATGCACCGCTCCTCCCCCTTCCACCTCTACTGAAATTTAGACACTGTCAGCACAGGTTGCTGATGTAAGCTACATCTCTATATGCCAGGATGTGTCACAGTGACAAATACCGGTTCAGCCGGTGTGTATGACATCAACCTGGGGTAAGCTACTGGACCAGACCTGAGTGGCAAAACTGGAAATTGACCACACTCTACAGGTAGAGACATTTCCACAGCTAAAAACTTGACCTTCTTTTTGGTGTTTTAATTTTGGTTTGCAATAAAATAATCTAACATCAATCTTTCATGCAAATGATGAATATTCAAGGTATGCAGCACTGAAAACCGTTGAGAATTACACAGAATGTTTCATGATTTCTCCCCCCTGCTCCTGCAGTCATGACTCGCTTGTTGTATTTTTATCATTTGCAGAAATCCATGTGCTTTGTGACAATATTGTATTATTCAACATCTCACCGGCAGTATGGGTTTCTTCTGGATGTGTAGCGCAGGGTGAGGAATCGGTAGTAAATGAAAGGCAGCAGCAAGCTCCCCTGGCCACTGTGAAAAAGAGAGTGAAAACTGACATTAATGACACTAATAAACATTATTTGTTCAGCACTTTTATAAATGTTCATATAACAAGCAAATGGAACACCTTTATAATCTAATGCGATCCAATACAACGACTACCTGGGCTCTTCGTACCTGTAGATTGCCTTGAGAAATTTGCATATGCAAAAATGAGCCAGACAGCTGCTGAAGCTGACACGCACTGGTAGTGACGACATAATTCAAAAGACTGATTTCTGTGGTTGGTTTGGTAACTGGGATTTACAGGATGACATTTACGTGTACCTTTAGGAGGAAATCTGGAAGGCAAATTCAGTGTGACCTTAAAAGTATCTGACAACAGGGAAAACCGGTTTGTTCTGTTGTGCATAATATTTCATATAGTATTTTTGGCAACAACAGATAAACTGTTAGCTGCATTAGAAAATACTGTCCAAGAACACGATCAGTGCCTCCATCACAATTGATCATGTAAGTTCATCTGCAATGTCTTTTTATAATAAAAAAGACAGAAATACTTTTTACATGTGCACTTTACCTGAAGAGCATAAAAACAGTGGCCGGCATTAAGAAGATTTCATTGCAGGCGATAAACTTCAGGATGTTCTGCTGATTGGATGTAAGTTTCTCCAGGAGGTTTCTGATGAACATCATGCTGCTGGGGCCCACAGACTGCAGAGACAGATTACAACATCAGAAGCTGACAACAAAACTGCAGTGAGTCAAAGTTTTCTGTGAGGCACAGAGCTCACATCAAACACTGATACAGGAAAGAAAATGTAAAAATAATCACATATTATCAATCATCAGCTTTATTAGATTCTAAAGTTGAATTTGGGTCTCTCGGCAATGGCTGGTTAATTGAGTAGATAATTAAAATACCATTTGGCTGCTGGTAATTTTCCACCTGGGGGTTAAATAATGTTCGGCAAAAGGCCTTCTATCATACGTTTTTAACTAACGGCATTACAAGTCACAGCAGGTGGCTGCTGCCTCGTACTCACATCAAGGACTTTCTTTGTGTACGTAGTCGCATGAAGCAAAGAGAAGAGGAAGACTGGGAAGATGCTCACTGGAGACAAGTGTTAAGGACCAACATGAGGAGACAGAGAATAAACCTCATACAATGATTTAGTGCTGTTATTAGAGTCGCATCATTTTTTGATAATTATGTTTTAATGACTGAAATCATGGGCTCATTGTGGGACTAATCAGAACCACCGAAGTGTACCCATGTTACAAAACAAATGTGTGACTTTAATATTTCAACCAGATACACAGCTCGATCCATTTGTCTTTCCTCATATATAAAGGTGAAAGGATACTTGTGATGGGGTAGGAGTTGACCAGGATGAGTGAGTAGAGCAGGTAATGGCAGCTGTCCTCCTGAAGAGCCTGGGCCAGGAAAGCTCTGCTCAGCTGAAAGCGTGGAAGCCTTTGATGCAAGCGAAGGGCACTGGTGAGGGCGTTCGCTAACAAGGCTCGCTGATAGAAGTTGGCTGCTGCATAGGGTCTGAAACACACAAGCAGTCAAAGATATTCTGAC
Organism: Epinephelus moara; assembly: GCF_006386435.1. Taxonomy (NCBI): domain Eukaryota; kingdom Metazoa; phylum Chordata; class Actinopteri; order Perciformes; family Serranidae; genus Epinephelus; species Epinephelus moara. The sequence continues at coordinate 37,108,726 of NC_065509.1, forward strand.
ATCTGTTCAGGCTGGGAGAAAAGAGAGCATGGTGAAATCAGTGTGTTGATGATGTGCACTGTCACCGACTGAACTCACCCCAAAATTGGTAGAATAAACATTACGGAGCAGTAGACGGTGAACAGTCGTGAAAGCCACATTGCAGTTTCCAGCTTGTTACTCATTAAAAATTGCTGTGGAAGAGAAAAAGTTACATTCAAGAATTTGGGGTTAATAAAAGTTAAAGGAAAGCTGTCCCATCACTGTGCTAAACTTTGAGGCAAAGTGCTAAGACACAACCATGACAGGATGGTTCTCATGTATACTGACAACTGACAAGGCTCAGACCTCTTCAATTGAATTTTCTCAACAGTCAGCATAAAAACAATTTAATTAAATTTAGCAATTATTTTTTTCATTTTCTCTTCAACAGAAGACAAGACGCAGCTATGCAGTTTACTTTTATAGAAGACTAAGGTCCAGACACATGCTGTGTCTTTTACTGCCTGGAAAACGCGAGGTTGGGGGCTTCTCTTGTGACTACTCAGTGCCATCTTTCAAGGGTGCAGAGGCAGGTTGCGCCTGATGTTGCTAAGCTACCATAACCAACACTGAATCATAGCGTATTTACCAAAAATCCCAATTTTGGAGCTGACCTCCTTTCAGACTTTGTTTTTTAAGTGTGCATTAGGCCCAAAATATTGTCTGCAGATAGGAGCACTGGGTAGCCCTGCAGTGAAATGATCAACTTCTCCACTTTTACCACAGACTGATATTTATCAAAGAAAAGAGAGATGTCTGCTGGCTGTGACTGGTTGTTCCTCGTCACGTGACATGCGCTGTGCATTGCTGTGTTACAGAAGTTGAACTTTATCTCAGGGTGCAGCCGTCATGCCCTTAAAATTAGGCACTTGGGAATGCTTGCACAGTGGCATTGCTCTTGCTTTTGTGCGCACCTTCTGCAGGTCTACATGGACAACAATAGTTTGGGGGCGCAAAAAATGCAGCATGTGTACCGCTCTAAGGAGAAAAGGAAATTATTCATATTACACAAGATGGCACCCTTGAATTTTTGCCATTCATGCTTGAAAAATACCTAAAGCCCAGTTCAGATCAAAGATGAGACAAAAATGTTTTAGAACGTTGCAGATAAAAGTTGCAGCGGTGTGAACTAGCTGTCTGAGCTCAACTCAAGCCGGCTGATGATGTCACCTGCAACTCAGCTGGGCAATTCGCTGGCAGCTGGTTTTAGAACATAAAGCACGTCACCTGTTTCAACAGCCAATTGGCTTGTAGTGAAGTCTGCTGGTCAAGTCAAAATGACCGCAGACAGCCTTGTTTGCTTGTTGCGGCAGGTGCTCGTCACTGCCGAGCCCTCTGTTTCCGTCCGCATGGTGTGCCGGTGTCAGACAGTGGGTTTCTGCTGCTGCTCGCTGTATGTGCTTATGCCCCCTAATACACACACATTCTCATTGACTGATTATTTGGCGCTGCTTACTTATATTATTGTGGCGTATTTATTATGAATACAGTCCATCTGATGCTCGTTTTGTTTCATCACCACAAATGCAATTGTAGCCAGTATCTCACTATCACTATCCTCATTCATATCTTAAGAGCTACAAATTATATTCAGCCACAAAATAAACCTGAAAAGCTGCAAATCAGATCAGAAGCACAGAGAGTTGTTGCATAGAGATGATACACCGTCTCATCCAGTTGCATTGGTGTGAACTGGCAAGTTTTTAGAACATTGCAGAGCAGCGTGTAACAAGTAGTTGCCTGTTTCAACTTGTGTCATGGCAAATCTTTGGTCTGAACTGGGCCTTTTACAGTTAAGTGGTTATTGAAATTCTAGCTGATATTTTTTCTGTCAGCTGACTCATCTTTCGGCTTAAACATGAATACCTCAGCAACACTGTACAATGCGACAAAGATGCAGTGATAAAGGAGGACACAAACACCAAGAACACCTGCACAATATGCAGCCGTCCTGAAATAAATACTACCTCCAACAAACCCATGACGTTTAATTTATGACAAAACTTTAAGTTAAACTCTTAATACTGAGGTTTCCACAAGGATTGCATGACTCTCTGTAAAGAAGCTATGGGCTTCTTTTCCAGTAACCTTCAAGGCCACAGAAGACATAATATGTATGTATACATGAAGAATACGTAGAGTGCACTTGACAAGGTCAGAAACAGTTGGAAGATGTCACTGACTTACCGCAGGCCCTAGTTGGGGAGGAGGTCTTTGTTGATTTGTATCAGCCATCTTTGGGAGTGTAGGTTGCTCTGTTGCGGAAGAAAGTTACACCATGAAGCAATACTGCCTAGTCATACCAGCAGAAGTCACAAGTTCAGCACTTACAAACCCCTCCTGTGGCTACAGCTTAAGATTATTTTCTTTATTGACTAATCAGCTGATTATCTGACAGGAAATATTGAAAACCATAACTTCCTAAAGTCACATATTCGAATTCAGTAATTGTGTAACAGTCCAAATCCATAAAGATACTTGATTGACTATATGACAAAGTGAAGCACAACTCCTCACATTTACTGGAACAAGATATTTGGCTTCTTACTTGAAAAATGTCTCAATTGTTAATCATCAAAATTTTGCCAACAGATTTTCTGTCAATAACAAACATCAATCTTTAATCATTGCTACGCTAATTTTCTTTTTAAGGGATTCCTATGGTACCTCACAAACACTTATCGCTGGTGTTGCTTTATAGTATTAACGTGATGCTAGCTTGTCACTAACGCAAGAGGTGAATCATTGTCATGTTTGGTTGAGTATTTCTATACAAATCACTTTCTGTTTCTGCTCCTTCATTACATTTCAGATGTGGTGGAGGAGTTGACACATTGCTAATTTTCAACTCTTGTCCCTAGCTGGGCTTTTACATGTAGACCTAAAATGTTATTAAACATATACAGTTTATAACATCATACAACCACAATACACTATAAACAGAAGGCACAATAAACTACATAAACCACAATCCAGAGTACATATACCACAATGCATGCATCACAACATATCCCACAATACTTATGATAAAATACACACGCCACAATGCACCAATAACTTACACTAATACCCCTTAAAAGTTCAATACACTTGTGTAAGAGCTTTAGGTGCTGAATGCCTTAATAATTAAGACTTCTATGGACAAAACATTTGGACAATTTCTAAAAGATAATGCTTTGTTATGAATTAAATGTACGTACAGTTTATATAAGTAGACCTAAAAGTATTGTCTACTGACAGAATATTAATTGTTTAAGTCATTTTTTCATGCACACAATAATCTGACTTAAGATTTGCTGCTTTTCCTTTTAACAATTTTGATGTATTCTTATTGTATTTTTTTTTTTTTTTAATCATTTTAAAGGTTTGAAGTGTTGGTTGGACAAAACAAACATTGTGAAGGTTTCACTTTGGGCGCTGAGTAATTGTGATGACATCTCTCACAATGTTCGGAATTTTTCCAAACCAACTAATCATTTGATTTCTAAAAAATCATTAAGATTAAAACCAAATAAAAACAATTATTATCAAGGTAATAATGAGTCCCCTCTCAACCAACTATAACGTTAAAATCCTTCCTTCGTTAATGCATTAGTAATAATAATCTCAGGATATAATTCACAGTAGTACAACTGTCACAGGGATATTATTCTGGTACTTTAATTTTGCATTAAATTCTGTTTATGATTATACTTCTACACTTTTACTTAAGTTACATGTTCAATGCAATACATTTACTTGTCACACAGTATTTTTAACAGTGCAGTGTTTAGGCTAAGACTTCCTCCATCACCGGTTTCAAGCTACATTATGCTAGCTAACTGAGCTAAGCAAACCAGGAAGACACTGTGGGTTTTGACAGTGAAAAAATTACCTCAATAAGACAAACGTTAACCGTTAACAGTTAAAGTAAAATAGGAACAAACGTTAATGAACTACTTTGTCTTTATTTGGACCTCAGTGAAGATAAAACGCCATTCAGTGTTCACTAGCCCACCTAGCCTCAGCTAGTTTGGTTAACTAATGGCTACTTCATTGAATTAAACCAATGAAAACGGTAAAGACGTACGCGTTACTACTGATCAAAGTTAATCAGTTCAGGTTTAAGTCTGTAAATAATCAGTGAAGATTTCTGTCGGTGGTTTATTAATGCTAACATTAGCAGCAGGTGGCTCTAGAATGTTCTCCCTGTTGCCATCGTTACTAGCATGCGAGCTAAACCCTCCGCTACCGTTAGCTACATCGCTAGCTCGTGGATTTATGTTACCCTGGTTTACGCTGGCTAACGTTAGCTGTTTAAACGAGCTCGTACAGATTTAACACTCCTGGTTGATAACATTTAAATAAGTAATAAAACACTCAGCTTACCAGTGTGACAGCGTCGAACAGGAACGTTGCGTGCTAACGTGAAAGTGACAGGCTGCCGGACACCACACTGAAATGAATGATCACCTGACCTTCTGAGACGGCAAGGTAACGGACTCTCGCGAGATTTGAGAAGGAGCGTTACTGGATCACATGCAACACTCCCCTCTAGTGGTAGAAAAAAGGCACTGCAACAAAGCCTGCTCATTGATTTTCTGTCCTCTGATTTGATTCAAGTTTCAGTTTAGTTACAGTCATATGCACAGTGGTGGAAGAAGTAGACCTATTCACATCCTTTAGTCAGTGTTGGAAGAAGTATTCCGATGTATAGTAGTAAAAAATCAGTGTAAAAATCCGCTGTTAAAGGTAAAAGTCGTGCATTTAAAATTGTACTCAAGTAAAACTACAAATGTTTTAGTGCCAAAATGTACTTAAAAGCACTGACTGTAGAAGAGGACTACTCATTTTGCAGAATGGCAGAATGGATTATAATTACTGATGCATTAATATGTACATCACTTTAATGCTGCAGCTGGAAAAATGGGGCTAATTTTAATTACTTAAAATATTGCTGTGTAGCTTAATTCATAATAATACATCATAATTTACTAGCTGAGTAAAATGTTGTGTTATTAATGATTAAATGTAGGCTTTATATCCCCCGGTTTAAGGTTTTTGGGGGGAGTTTTTCCCTATCCGCTGTAAGGGGCCAAGGACAGAGGGATGTCATATGTTGTAAATCCTTCTGAGGCAAATTTTGATTTATGATATTGGGCTTTATGAATAACATTTGAAATGGAAATTGCTATCCAGTTGATTTCCACCACTGCAAACATACAGCACTGAAGAGATGCAGTTGTTGACAATGAATATCTCAGACTCCCTCCAACAATGCTCATTGAATATATATTAGAAGAAAATCACTCCGTTAAAAAAATGAGAATCTAAGACATAAAACAGTTCAGAAGTTAAAATCTAGGGATAAAATATAACATAAAATAACACATAGTTGTGGTAGACAGGTGAACTATAACTGCAAAATGAACAATCTGTAATGTAAACAGGAATTTAGTCGATGTAAAAGCGTAATGAGAAGTAGTATAATAAATACATATGCTTTATATAGAGATGTAAATTAGGTAGTAAAAATAAAATCTAACAAAGCATGGGAATTGTATGTGCCAATGAAATGCACAATTTTCACATTGTACTATAACATAAATATTATGCTTTACTGTCAAATGAAAATCCAAGCAAGTCATACTGTGCAAAGATAACACAAACGATCTACTGTATAACAACCATATTACTTGTCACCATTTTTTCCACTCGGCTAATATGTGTAACTCTGTGAACAGTTTAACAGACTGACTGTATTCAGGCACTGTATGTTGTTGTTTATAGGTGATATATGTTTCTATTTTCACCTTGCCTGTACACATTGGCTGCATGTGTTAAGAAGGAGGAGGTCCAGGAGGAGAGGTCTACCATCACGAGCATGGATCAGAATGCATCAGCCACTGAAGCTTTTCTTTTGCACACAAAGATTCATTTTCAAACTGAGGTACTTGTCGTTAAACATAAAAGGGGGGAGCACACATGGGTTTGAATCAGCACTGCCACCTCATGTGAAGATGAAGAAAAAGATGAGTGAAATGGTGTTCAGGGTTGAAATAGGGGTGAACAGGTGAACTCAGTCAGGTTAATGAGTGAACAAAGAGTGAAAGGAGGAGGTTAGCGAGGAAAAGAAAAGAAAGAAAAATAGAAATCTTTACTATAATATGTTTATGTTGCTTGTGTCTGTTGAGCTTTGTTAACACTGTTTTAGCTCCATGTTTCTGTGCATCTTCCTGTACAGTGTATTAATGTCCTGAAACTGGAGTTGTATGCTAAACAAAGCCTACAGGTCAAAAAAGCTGATTATAAAGCTGATTATTAAGATTTATGTGCACCAAATGATGTCCACTGCAGTTTAGTTTTATTCTGTCTTACAGATAACCTTGTCTAATTTAAGTTTTAACAGATCATTTTATATAGATTTATTTATTTTTTGCTCAGGCTAAAGAAAAAAATGGTGCTTTAATATCTAAAACACTCTTGAAGCTTAAAGCCACAGTCAACCAAATGCATTTAGGCACGACAGAAATAGTTGGCCTGTTAAAATTTGTATTTCTAAGATAATGTTAAGAGCTACAGAGCCACAGTTAGGCTGTGCTGAGTGAGGATCTCATGTACATCACATTTAAAGACGCACAAGACAATGAAAAGCACTCCAAAGTGCGCCTGCGCAGTGGTCAACGCCCATATTTTATGAGAACAGACTGTCTCCTCTTTTTGCTTAAGCTGTGTTAAAGAACTAAACTGCTTGCGTGAAGATGAATGTGCTTTCTGGTGTTTAATTAGACATTAAGAATAAAAGATTTGTCAGATATTTCTCTGCTCCTGTTTTTATCCTCAATAATTTTCTGCTTCACTGGTCAGTTTAATGTTGTGCTGTAGGCCACCAGCAGAGGGCGCAGTCGACCAGACTATCCGGCTCCTGCAGGTTGGCCTATAGCCTGTGTTGGATGATTATTTTAGCTTTAAGTGCACCTTATTTGGTCGCAACATGTTTTAAAATCTTACATCTGACTGCTGCTGTGGCGCATATATCCGCAGATTATTGGCACTGGTGTCGCAGGATGATGTGTTTGCTGCAGATGCCATTTGAAAATATAGGCAGTGTAAGCACTGTAGAATCTAATTATTTCTTTGCAAAACCTAATTAGGCATTAAAAAAGGTTAACGCCAGCGCCTGAAACGTTTTTGTTTAATAATCCCATTACTGACGGCTCATCATGTATAAAATGGTGCAGGAGGACACTAAGTTTCCACTTGTTAAAGGGAATCTCTGAGAAATAGTCGCAGATTTTTTGACACTATCTGCGCTGGGAAATTAGGGCTTGTAATTAAACTGCGGAGCCTCAACACAGCACACAGAGTAAGTAAGGCTGCAGCGTCCTGCCTTGCATGCATTTTCTATCTTTAATTGATGATTCTGTTGGCTGCAAAAACATGATCTATCTTCTGTTTAGTTTTTCTGTCTTTAAAATGTCGTACAATGTGTCGGGCACCTCAGAGCTCGCCAAACAGGTAGTGAGAATACAGCTTGATGATTTTTAAAGCGTCAGCTCCTCTCGGACCATTACCAGTCACCAGAGAGCTCAAGGTGAGAATTTAAATGAGACATTTTCTGCCAGACTTTTAATTTGTCCAGGCTTCTGAGGAAGAAGTGTGAGATCCTTTGGCGCGTTTTCAGAGAGAGGAAAATGTCCCGAACTACTGAATTATGAATATGGATAGCAGATAGAATATTAAAGGGATGTTACAGTGATGCGCAAATGCTCACTCAGGTCGTTTAGGAGTGTCGGAGTCACATAAAGTATTAACAGAGGAATATAACAGGAGCATTAGTTCCTTCGGATAGCCATTTAAATATAATAAAATCCTGATTTTCTTTTGAAAATCAATGTATATTTTAAATTGTGTAGCCTATGAAGATGAATATATATTACAAAAACAATATAAAGTGTTGCATATTTTATTTAAAGGACAGGATAACCCTCTTGAGATCACCACCTTTAGTTTTCAGGTTTTTCTTTTCGACAGTTTCACTTTATTTTTCCTCTTTTCTGTGCATCGGTCAAGTTCTGCAGCAAAGACAAATTACTACACCTAATAGAGTAATAGCTATTTATTTTATTTTTTTTAAATTATAGAAAATAAATAGAGATAATAATAATAATAATAATAATAATAATAATGATGATGATAATAAAAAACATACTTCCGGTTAATTTATATAACTAAAATAAAATAAAAATAAAATAAAATTAACCTCGGGAAAAAAGACCTAAAATGAAATGAAAGTCAAACGATAATATTTCTGCAGTTTAAGATANATAGAGATAATAATAATAATAATAATAATAATAATAATGATGATAATAAAAAACATACTTCCGGTTAATTTATATAACTAAAATAAAATAAAAAATAAAATAAAATTAACCTCGGGAAAAAAGACCTAAAATGAAATGAAAGTCAAACGATAATATTTCTGCAGTTTAAGATATTTTATTCTTTTTGAAATTCTACAATAAATCGCTTTTATTATTATTATTATTATTATTATTTGTTTTATTATATTGTTTTAATTGAAGTATTTAGGACTGCTGACTTATTTAGCTACAAATACTGAATAATAAGCCTAATAATAACAACCATATTTTTGCCCCCGATGTAAAATGGCCTTTATTTTCTCTGCGTAAACAACATTATTTCCAACCTGCGCTCACTTTATTCCTCCATTTTATTCAACCCTGTCCTTTATAGCTCTGAGGAGAAAGGACAGAGAGAACAGAGAGTGAGTGACAGACCAAAGTGAAAGCCTCCATAAAGAAGTAAACCGTCCTGTATGCTGAAATAAAAGCGCTTGTAATCGCTCCATCTCGGGTCTCTCTATCTGGATCCATTCGGCCCCCAAAACAAACAGGGTGTGGTGAGGGGAGGAAAATCGGGACAAGCGAGGAAGAGGACTGGAAGAAAAGAGGTGGTTTTGATAGGGAGGAAAAGAAGGACACGGTGCATTTCCCCTCAAAGTGGTTAAAGAAACAATAAAGCGAGTTATCAACAGACTTCTCTGGCTTTTATCTCTTTGTTGTGTGATGTGAGGAGGCGTTTCACACAAGACACAGGGACGGTCAGGATTATCTCATGACGGGGATGAATTCCTTGTGATTTATAGAGAATATAAAAGATCTTTACACTATAACTCATGAGCTATATCTTTATTGCTTTGCTTGGATTTGAAAATGTAGGAATAAAAATGTAAAATCAGAGCAGCTTGTCTTTGTCAATGTGCAAAAATACACATAAAATACTGCTTTAAAAATGTACTGGCTCCGTGTGAATGCCTGTCAGCTGAGGCTCACCTTTTGCTGTGATGCTTCTGTTTGTTGACTGCAAAAAAAGCAGCCATTTGCAAAACAGAAATTGCAATTAACTCTAATTTTAAGAGTGATATCTTCTATAGAAAGGAGGTCAAAGCTCTGGATTAATTGCAGCAGCTCATTGGTTAATTTGGCTGTTTACTTCAGAGCAATGTTGGAAGCAATATGCTGTTATTTGGGCTTTTTAAACACAGATAAAACACTCATTTTTATCTAAATATTTTGGTGTTTGCAGGAAAGATAAAGGGATGTTGCTTGTACATTAGGAAGTAAATCTTTTGAGGTTCGTCTTCCAAATTGTTTTCAGAGACTCATTTGGCTCTGTATGCTGCTGTCATATGCGCCCAAGCGACCAAATTCAACATGTTGCATCTTGGTGTTTGTCCATCCTCTGGGAGACTGACGCTAAGAATTGGTCTACCTTAATTTTAGCACAACATTGCACTATCCTGGGGAGATCATCTATGTTTTCCTGCAGGATTGTGCCACTCTAACATGGCTAAGAGGCCCATATAGTGAAGCCTGCCTGAGCTTTTTCCTTGCATGCAAGTCATCCATTTTATAGACACCACTTTGGTTTATAAAGATGCTGCTACATGTCCTCCTTTTCTCCTCCTTTTGCCACTGTATATATTACAGCCACTAAACCACAGTACATCTCTTATATAAACTGTTCAGCATCCAACTTACTGGTCTCTGCATGCGTGCAAAGAGGAAACCTTCACTCAGATCTTGTTTCTGATTCATGCATTCATCACAGACGTGAGTTTAGGAGAAAAGGAAATAAGCTTTGTGCATGTTTTGGAGTGTAAAGAGTTAAATCTTAATACAATTAACATCCCTCAGCAGGAGAAGTGTGCACAAACATTGTGTTTATATTGTTATTCTAAATGCATTGTGTTTTGTTTCTTCATAAATGAAAATCTAGTTACTAAAATATTACATAAATAACAAATGCAATAAGTGCAATATTCCTACAGGGGATAGGTCTGCATTTATTATTTCTATTTGGCCCTTGCTGATAAATAACAGTGTGTTCTCTAAAGGCTGGAGGGAATCTGATGCCCACAATGAGCCCTGAGCCAAAAACTATTGACACAGAAAGCAGAGGCGATCCACCAGAAAGCTGACTTTTCTCTTTTTGGGAGTAAAGCTATGTTTGTTTCTGGGCTGAATGGGGGTCTATAATGGAACTGATGGCATCAGGATTGTCACCACAAATGGTCTGGGCGTTTTGCAAGGCTGCTTGACAGAGCCTATTATGTCATTGGTCACGTCCCTCCACTCCTTGCTCGCTTGGGCTTGAAAGGGAGTGAATTAATCAAACGGTTTGAGAGAGATCAGCCAACTTAATGCACTTTGTGTCAAGGTCTACGGTGAGCCGAGACCCCCGGCCTCCCGTCTACCTGCACTGTTTTCATCTGAGCAGATCCATGCTCGAGCTGCAGCACAAACAAAACTGTACTGGATGTGTTTTATATGTGATAGATCTTTAAAAACATCTCCTAAATTATTACTTTAATACTCCTGCAGGGGCTTGTGGTGTTTCAGCTGTGAGTTTACACTGAAATTACTGAGAACTGAGTGGCACTTTCCATCCTTGGGTGTCACCATAAGACATAGTTTTATTCTAACATCTCTATAGTATCATTTCAGATGTATTAAATACTCCACTGGGTGTGTTATAGTACATTTTTGTGAGGGTTGCATTTGTAACTTTAAGGGACTGATATGAGGATCTGCAAACAAAACAACACTAGTTTTGATTCTCTGTCTGAGGATTTCACATCAATTTACTATTGAAAAATGTAATTATAATCATGCAATCAGCTGATTTAATTTATCCCAGAAAGTTGATTAATTTCTGACCAATAAGAGCCCATTAAATTGAATTAATATTTTTATCCTTTAGAGGGTTTTTGTGTCTGATATAGAATGTATCTAATGAGTGTTGCAGAGGGAAACAATGTGACACCTGTGATTGGATGTCATTCATAATTTGGATAATTTGTGTGGAAATCCACCCTGAAGGACTCCTGGAGTTCAGCACACACCACCTGAAAAACAAACAGAAAAACAGCCTCTTAAGTGATCGATGTGCTTAATAGATTAAATACTGAGATATGTTTGAAAAATCAAAGCAGAGCCACCGTCATATTCGCTTTTCAGGTGGAAAAAATGGTCCAACTGGTCCATAGTGGAGCGCTGTGCCGTTATTGCGTTATCAAACACAATCAAAATGTGAATTAATCAAAGCACTCTGCGTCAGAGCACGTATGCAAGAGCATTGTTGGGCTGTAATGGATGGCTTTAAAATTTTACGTTATTATTTCCCGTCATTTCTGGAAACAAATTGAACATTTATTGCATATATATTAAAAATTACACAGTCGTCGAGAGAGGCTGATGTCTCTTTTATTGAGGCGCACCGAGAGGTGAGGTCTCACCGGATCAATTTCCCTGTCTTGTTACTCCCGCAAGAGGATGTTTGGAAAATGCCTGCACCGCTAAATTGATTCAGAAACGAATTCATAACTTGGGGGGTTTAAGCAATTTTGTGGCGCCCAGTTTTTTTTTTCAATCCCCTATCTTTTTCTTTTGTTTCGTGCTTTGATTGCTTTTAGCAGCCAAACAAAGTTTTCTGCTCCTCATTGAAGCCGCCTCATTCTCAGCTCCGCGGCCGTTAGTCCAAAAAATGCATTTAATACACTGGGTTTTGGGTGGCTTCACAAACATAGCCATTAAGCAGTCACAATGCTTTTATTGTGCACTTGATCTCAAAATAGAGGCTGGTCTGACTGCTGGATCCAGACGAACCTATGGAAAAGGCCTTGTCTTTGTCTGCCTGTACAGAGATGAATGGCCCGTGTCAACCAGATGATTAGTTTGCACTATTAAATTGTCAAAAAGGAAGGATTTTTCCCTAATAGTGCCTTTTCGTGAAGAATTATGGAATTCAGAGTTGTTTGTGACTGCCGGGGAACTTGCAGGGCTTCGCAGGGGCGAGGGCGAAGGTCAGACAGAGTTCTCAGCGCTGCGTCCAGTGTGGCAGCAGTCCGAGGGGATGTGGAGACAAATGCAGGCCTATGAGAAGATTAATCTCTACACTGTCGCAAATGAAGGATAGCGATGCAGTGACACTGTGATTCCACAAGCTGAGGTGGCATTATGCGTCAGTGCATCCATGAGGATTCACAAAAAGCGTAAAATTCGTGCGTAAATGCGCAACAAGGAGACAAATGCAAGCCTGTGTCTACAAGATAGGAAGATTAATCTCTAAGTAATATTAGATGAAGAATAGCCATGCAGTGACACTTCGATTCAACAAGCTGAGGTGGCATTATGCGTCAGCGCATCCACGAGGGTTCACAAAAAGCGTGGAATTCGTGCGTAAATGCGCAACAAGGAGACAAATGCAAGCTTGTTTCTACAAGATGGGAAGATTAATCTCTACATAGCGTTAGATGAAGGATAGCCATGCGGTGACACTGTGATTGATCAAGCTGATGTGGGATTGTTGTCAGTGCATCCATGAGGATTCACAAAAGGCGTACAATTCGTGCGTAAATGCGCAACAAGGAGACAAGTGCAGGCCTGTTTCTACTAGATAAATCTCTACACAGTAGTAGAAGATGAATCTCTACATAGTATAAGATGAGCGGTAACCATGCAGTGACCATGAGATTCAACAAGCTGATCAGGGACTGTTGTCAAGGCATCCATGAGGATTCACAAAAACCATTAAATTCGTGCGTAAATGCGCAACAAAGCCAGGAGTGCGCCAGTTTAAATCACCTACAGGGAAGAATCAAAGTCAACAATAACAGCAGGGTATAGGAAGATAAACAGATAGCCTACTCTGACTTACATAAATCAAATTAACTGGGACTTAAGATCATTGTTATAAAAAAAACTCCAAAACAAAACACATTTTTAAAATAAAAATCGCATGCGCGCTGCATTGGCTCGCAACCCAGGTCTCTCCCTGCACATGGGCTAACTTTCCGCATGTCACCACTGCAATGCTCCACCCGGGAAACCCCCTTCTTTTCTGCTCAACCTCTATTCTAGTGCCAACGTTTTGTGTTAAATGTTAACAACTTGGCCCGATCCATTTAATCGCCAACAAAAAATCTGTGTTGACTCTAACACTCGCCTCCTTTGTGCCCATTATGCGCCTGCCCTCACTTGAAGATTTATGTATTTTTGATATTAAATTCCTTCTGTCATCAAGACTGCTCTCTTGTTTACTTTTCTTGACCCGTCGACCCCGTTCCCCAAACTTTCCCATATTTAACGCGGGACCCGCACCCTCGCCCCCCTCCAGCTTCTTCTGCTCTGCCACAGCTGAATGCTGTGTGGCTCCTTTTGTTGGCATGTGCTGTTTGCACTGTTCTTGAACTTCAGTGTGCTGCCCTGTCCCCATCCTGTACTTTGAACCCTGCGGAACAAAATAACGCCTTGTTGTCCTCAAACTCAGAAGCTTTAATTCATTACATGGCGGCTCCCCCCGTCTCCAGTTGTTACATTATTCTGGTCCACTGTTTGCTGGTGACTGTCAGAACCTCATACTCTGGTCAGTGTGATGGATCATTAGCTGATCCTCAAGCTGTCAGATCAACACAATCCTCACTTGATTTCTGGCTTCAGTCACAAACTGCATTCATCCAGTGTTGACGCAGTTGACGGATGCCCATGTACCTTTGCCATATATGACGTCCATGTCGCCTATACAAGCCTCCCTCTGCTGCCCAGCTTGCTAATTAGTTAAACAAACGCTCATACTAATGATCCCACTGGCCTGGTGAGCTTTGGGGTTTTTGTTCGCCGACTTTGCCCCAGCTTTTCCTGCTGGAAACTTGGCCCCGCTGACCCGAGCTATCACGGCGCTGTGGAGACGGCTGGGCCGCCCTGTCCGGAGTCCAACCCCCCAGGGGCCAAAGGGCAGCGTCCAAGGTCCGGGAATGCCACCACCAGCTGCTAGCGGTGACACCATTTACAAAAGGGGCTTGGTGAGCAATCCTTCTATGGGTTGTCAGTGTTGTGACAGTGCTGGGTTGACATTTATTTACTCTCTCATAGGACCAAAATCTGATGGTTTGGTTTGAAGTGGTGGACCACCGAGTTTAGGTTGTTTCCAGTAACTCTGAGCCGCAGTTACTGCAGATCTAAAGTTGGTTTCTCCTTTAATAAGGCACCGTTCATAAGCTTTTATAATAACTTTATTATTGGTCATGAAATGTTTACTAATGCTTTGTAAATCAACTATAAGCAATAAAAATGAACATATTGTGGGTTAGCTGGTTGTGAAAACGTTTGAAGACTTACTTCTAGAAAACTATAAACCTGATGATTAAAAGCCTTTTTTAATGACTTATTAACATTTATAACTGCAAACTTGCTGACTTATTAGAAAGTAAGATTTCTATGAGCATCTATAACTGCATTTACAGTAAATAAAAAGGACTGGAAACACCAGCCAAAGGGATGTTTCACAACCTGGCAACCCAGAGTGTGGCCTTATTAATGTCCTATAAATGCTCTATAATGCATTAATGAATACAATTGTTAATTCATAAAAGCTCTTTGTAAATGGTGCCTTCTTTAGGTTTTATTACAGTGCAGTTCTGAGTGTAGTTTGTCCAAGTGGTGTTGCCGTACGCCCAGCAGAACATGGCTCATATGCAATCTGAGTTACCTTTTATTCATCAGTGTTGTGCTGTATGTGTTATTTATGTAGACAGTAGTAGCTTTCATTTATTGCATATTCATATAGTTTAGTGTGTAGCTGTACTTGCTTATGATCAATAATGTAGACGGGAATGGGTTTTCAAAATTTGAATTTTTCTCGAGGTGAAGGGGATGTGGTCCTCCAGTGTTGACTCTATAGCTACGGCCTTGATACACTATCAAGTTAAACGGAAGTGATTCCAGATTATATTCCTGTTAAGCATTAAATAAATTCATAATATGGTATTTTTTTTCCACTGAGAAATATAATGTTTCAGAAGAGCTGTGGTGACCTAAACAGGAACATGAGTATTAATGTGTTGTTGATATTTATGCGGTTACAGGTTTGTGGGTTTATTTTAGAGTTTACGTCCTGTTCTTCCTAAATTCAAACGTTGTTCTTTCCCCGCAGCGCAGCACGGTTAACACTGGCCCATTACACGTTGTCATTTGTGGCTCTTGGTGTTATTTGGACAATGTTTGGCCATTTACCCGGCCTGTGTCTGCGCGCTCCAAGGAGGTCTCGACAGAAATTGATACTAATTGCGGGGACTGTACACTGCTGGCTGGTGGAGCGCCTGCAGGCAGTTGGAGGACCTGCTTGTCACCGCCTAATTGACAAGGGCTTGTCTGTCCTGGGAGCAGCTGGTCCTAAGCACTGGCGCACAATCGCAATCTTGACACGGCCTCCACTCGCCTGAAGGAGTTTTGAGGGGAAACGCCGTTAAAGGGAGATTTATTGAATCTCCCTTTGGGTGACGCTGTATTAAGTACGCAATATAGGCTTATTTCCGCGGGTGCAAAAGGGAGCCACACTCCTGGTATTAATAACAGAAGGTGCCAATTAGGCCAGACAGGTGACATTTCTTGTGACATTATGAATCACTGCAAACAAGACAAGCGTGGGTAAATGAAAGCTATGAGCGGCCCTGGCCTGGAATCAGCTTTAAGGAATAGTTATTTTACTTTTCGCAGCTACATGACACACAATGAGGCTATATGCGCAAATCGGATGAATGCAGGGGGATGTGTTGCACCAGCCATTCAGCCGGCTCACAGGCGAGAACACAAATAACATCAAGCCTCACAGTAAAATAATCAATTCACTATTCTGGCCTGTTTCTATTAGCCCATGTCTTTATAGCTGAATGCATCAAGAGGAAAAAGCCAAGCAAGTATTGTTTTCGTCTGCAAGTGGAAAAGGTTTTCCTCCACTTTCCCACTGCCTGTAAAGAAATGCTGCTTTTTTGGCCCTTTTGAACTGAAAATCGTGATTTTTTCCCCCCGTGTTCTCCGGACGCGCTCCTTTCTTTCTGCGGAACAATGACAACACTGGAGCACCCCGCCGGTGCGCCACAGTTGGGGATCCCCCGGATTGTTTTGGACATCTTTGGATTTCATCAATCAAAATGACTGCAGTTTTCCATAAAAATGCTGAATTTGGTGCTGGAACCGAGCGGGCAAGGTAGAAAATACGAAGCTGTCCTTCTCGATGATAAATGGCCATCCTTTGATTGAGCAAATAGAGAAATACGTGCCACAGTATACTGAGGAACAGGAGAAGATTGTTAAAGAGAGGACTTGCGTCAGATCATGCCAGAAATGAAACGAGCAGAAACTTAAGGCTCTAAAAGCATCTGCGTTTTCCCAAACCTCGAGAACCTGTGAGACATATAAACCTTAAGTGGACTGGACATGTCTGGAATTATGTAAAAACTCATTGTTAGCAGAATAATTAGTCCTTTTTTTTTACTTTTTTGAAATGTATATGAAAACTAACAGCAATAGGATGAAGGATACCTCCTCAAACCACTGACTCAGGGCCGGACCAAGCACATTAGGTCCCCCAGGCAAGCCCCCGCACCCCCCAAAGAGTATAATTATCTTTTATATTTATTGCACTTATTCCTAGAGCAAAGGAGAGATCAACAGAAACAACATAGCTACCAAACAATAATAATAAATAACAACAAAATAATACAGTATGTAGATTTTTTTTTTTTGTACTGCGCCCTGAATGGCTTTTGCCTTTTCGTTTTCTCTTACTCTCATGGGCCATGCACATGCCATGATTTTTCCGCACTCAAATTCATTGTTTTCAATGAGCATGCGTGGCAGGTGTGCTCAAATGCTAGAGCAACGCCATCACAGCACACACATGTTCCTGAGCACCTATTTTTCAGGGCGCGACGGCTGTGCCCTGACATAAACCAAGTCCAACTTTTGGAATGCAGCAGTGCAAACCGCATGTCAGATGACAAAGAACAACCAATCACAGCCGACAGATATCTTTATCTTCTTCCATAAATATCAGTCTGTGGAAAGGTTGGTCATTTTGGTGCAGGGCAGCCAGAGCTTTACATCTGTCCCATGGATGATAGACCTAAACACAAACAGCGCCTGTTTCAGATCAGCTCTGCACTCAGGATTTCAGGTAAATAGGCTACGATACAATACTTGTTAAGGTAGCTTAGCAACATCAGATGCAAAAGTAGCACTCAGTGCCCAAAGTCCTGTCTTCCAGGCAGTTAGAGACGTGGCATGAGTATGGCCCCTTATGCTAGCCACGTACATTCCCTCCACCACACTCGTCAGTGCTCCAGCATGTTTTTACTTTAATGATGCAACTTGGTCTCACTCCAAAGTCGTCAAAATCCGATACTTGGTCAGTGACTTCAGGCGTCCTTTCACATCGGCATGATATGTGGCCAGTTGTCGTTATAGTTTAACAGTGCCCGGCAGTGTTGGGAGAAAGGTGGTGGGACAAGGACGAAAGTTAAGGCAGCAAAAGCCGGAATAGGGTGGGTAGAAGGAGTGATGGATGGGTCCGACAACCACCAACTTTCATCTGGGAAGCCAGTGTTCACTTCCTGTGAGATTGTGAAGTCAAACCCTGTTATTTTTTCCTAAACCTAACCATGTGCGAGCGTTGCTGAAGGAACCAAGATGTCAACTGGTAGTGTTGTACCAACGTAGTGCTTTTATTTTGAAAGAGACTGTATGTAAACTGTACATTTCCTGTCAAAATGAAAGTGTATTTTGAAAGAAGACAATGCATGTAACAGGCAGAGCTTGACATGGTGTCCCAGAATGTAGACAACCAACGCATATAGGGTACCTTGCACGTCGTATCTGGACGTGGAAAGTCCATGACCACACGGCGATATGTGACGTGGTTGGAGTGAGAATGTGGTGGATGATGACTCACTGATTGACACATTGAAGCAGGTCAATTCAGTTTGTTACACGTTAGAACCGTTATTTTTGCGTTTCCATCGTCCAAAGTTGTGGATGGTACTAATACAAGCATTCCAAGCCACACCGGTTTTTCGTCCCCCTGTCTGTTGAGGTACTTAATGTACTGATCCATTACTTCAGTCCGTTAATTAGTCAATAGAATCGACACTCTTGTTTGACTACAGTGGACTGTAACCACTGTTCATATGGTGGCAAGTTTACATACAGTAGTCAACTATAACTAGAAAATGAAAGGATGTTTTGCTGCCTTTCATCTTTACGAGTTCACAGTTAGCAGCTACAGACTGCGAAAAAATAATCTAATAATTCTCTGTGTCCCTCGTGGCTCCTGCTGGTAGCTACTGGGAACTTTTAGGGTGAAATGTTTCCTTGCATGTTACTCAGTGCATGAGTTCACGCATCAGTCAACACACTGTAAATGTCAATATGACAACTTTGATCATAGAGGTGCCCCCCTACTACAAACCAACCATTAGCGTTAGATTTTTGGACATTTTTTCCCTAATGTTCGATTTTTTTTGGATATGAAAAAATTCATTGGTCCCCTCCCCCTTGGTGGCACCCAACATCCGCCTATGTCGCCTATAAGAAGATCCGCCGCTGCACTGACTGACAGGTATGAAACTCAGCTACTGGTGTCAGATATATCATCCCAGTCATATTGGTCTTTCTTACCAGGTTACTGGGTGTAACAAACCAGATAAGGACCCATAAATATATAGAGTCTTTGGCCTGGAACCGCAGGAAGCTGATTCAGTATCCCCGCACTGCACGTTTACCCACCAATAAAACCCCTGTTAACATGGAAATACCACATCCCATTGACTTAAACCCAATTATCTGGCATCTCACAGCAGCTCTCGTTGGTGCAGACCTGGGATGAAATTAGAACACTGTGCAAAGTTAAAACTTTTAATTTCCAGAAAAAGCAATTATAAATTAACGGCCCGTGCAGACGCCTCTCAAGGTGTCCTCTCTAAATGGCCTTAATGCTGCGGCTAATTATCCAATATTGACATTTTGTCCCGCCTCAGGTCAGCAGGTCAACAGTTGGAGATTAATGGCACGGGAAGGAGGTTATAGGACAAGAGACTGAGGAAAAACCACAGGAATATTACTATAATATCATTGTATTTCATTATATTTGGTGCCCTTATTGGACCTTGCTAGGATATCTTAAGGTTTTAAGGTGAATCTCGGGGCTTATATTGTGTCTTTATCGCCAGTGCTGATGCTTTTGACCTCATTGTACTTGATGTTTTCTTAAATAGCCAATATATTTCCAAAATAAGGATTTATTTGGTACTTCATAGTGACCTTATTCTATAGGTTTAGGTCTTTATGTTTCTACTTTATCACCACTTACTGTTTCCTTTCAGCTGTTATGGTCCATATGGTTTATTCTTTATAATTTTAGGTATTAGGACAGTTCGCTGTGGTAAGGACACCATCGCCTCCCTCCTCCTCTTTCAAACATATAGCAGAGTTGACTGGCTTGTCGAGCTTGAAGAATTGTTTAATTTCAGGGCCCCGGCGTTTCCTGAGGTGAGGTCTGCATTGGCTGCTAATAGAGATCTAATTGATGGGCCGAGTCCCGTTTCCGTGCTCTCTCTCCCTTTATTGCGCCCTGGCGTCTGCTGTAAAATAGGTCTGTAATCAGATTCTGCCTATTCCTCCTGGAGCAGGATGAGAGCTCAGGGCTGCGCAGAGAGATGGGGCAAAAAAAAAAAGGAAAGAAAAGAAAAGAAAAATCAAGTTAAGACTTGAGTAGAAATTCGACATACTGGGGTGGCTTGATGAAAAAGAGAAAAGTGAGCTTTAACATAGAAATTCTCCTCTGTCTAGTTTTCTTTAAATAAAACTTGTGGTGTGGCTCTCATCAGTGAGTTTACAGTGAGCGTATCGGGTTTAATCTGTCAGAATATTGCTTTATTTCTTAGGGGATTCATAGTTTTGCTGCAATATTTATATAGTGAACCTCTCATCTAAAATTCAAACTTATAGGATTACTATAGATCTCCCATAAAAGGCTCTGTTATTGCTGCCAAATGCCTTCTATAATGATTATTTTAACGTGGTTATATGTGCTTTCATGACTCAGACTCTCACTTCATGATCTAATCAAATTCCACGCAGGGCCAGTCTTGGTTCATACCAATGTTTTGCAGCCAGAAGGTACAGAAGATGTCAATCAAATCAGACTGGCAGCACCAGAAACAGAGTGATCTCTATTTTTCTCTCCCCTCTGCTTCTCTCTCCATCTCCTATAGAGCTTCCTGGAAGGCTGCGATTGGCCGGCTGTCTGGGCAGTGATAGCAGCCCTGGAGCCGAGGATGATTGATGATGGCGAGGGCAAGGCCGAGCGCTGGCAGCATAAAGCCCCATAGACGCCTCAATAAAGAGCCTGGCTAGTGGAGAGCCTGGGCCCCGCTCAATAGGGCCCCTCCGCCTCCGAGGACCCACGGCTAGAGAAGTGCATGTAGAGAGAGGGAGAGGGAGAGGAAGAGAGGGAGAAGGAGAGGTGCTCTGTTGTTGGATAATCCGTTTAGCTATCGAGCCAGCAGCCGTCTGAGGCTGGATAAGTGCAGCGACGGATGTGTGTGGGGTGAAAATAGCAGGGGTTGGCTGGTGGAGTGCTGGAGGGGGGGATGCAGGGACGAAGGATGTGTAGAGAGAGACAGACAGAGAGGGAGAGATGGATCATCCAGTCTCAGGATACATAATGGGCAAAAAAAGGAAGCGGATGAACAAAACTGGAAATGAGATCTGCAGGCTGCTTTTCACACACGCTTAGAAATTATCACGAGCCTAAAAAGTTGACCACAAGAAAGTGATTAAAGTGATGTGTCTGAGGCCTCTCTGCTGCTAGTCTGGTGGCCGTCATTCAGCCTACAGATGCATAACTGTGGTGACCTTTGCTTCAGCAGATCAATGAGACCCTGCTAGGTTGGATTCCATCGGGGTGCAGCGTCCACTGCTGTGGCCCCAGACCGCATGCAGCCCTGTTGTAACCCCCAGCGCACAGCAGCTCTGAAAAGCACAATTAGGCAGTAATCTGCTCCTACCAAGCCAGCTTTCAGTGACTCCAGCATGGCTACACGGTGTCCTGCAGACCCTCCTGGCTGGAGTTGGCAGGATGGAGGTCTGAGAGAGCAGCAGGGCCACAGACTGATGGCCTGATGATCGTCCTCACTCTGCAGGGTTCATAGAGATCAAGGATGAGAAGTCATTATGCAGCTACAACAGTTTAAGACCCTGCATATGTTGCACTCACGTTTGATTTTCCAAGTATGGGCTGATTCAAACAGACTTGAAGTTATTACAATATTAAAACAAGCTAAATTGAAGCTAACAAATGCACTAATAGTTTGAATTGTTGTTGTTTAGTAGAGCTTAAACATTTTGAAAATGTCATAATTTCAAAAATAATTTGCATATGTTCTTTCTTAGCAATGTCTTGTGTAATTCTGTCATATTCATTTACATTTTAATGTCCTTAATGAAAATAAATCAACCAAAGTTTCCACAAAACAACTGTTCTCTGTTCTCTAATTTCTGCTCCTTGACTAAGGAGAAACATGCAGAGCTATCTTGAAGTTTTTTTTGGGGGGGGGGGCACCATTTGAAGTACTTGAGATAAATCCAAGTTAAGTCTGGGGGCTCGCTCACCCAGGGAGATTTTTCTCCCATTAACAGCAGCTATATGCAATATCTTTAAGCCATTTGACTTCATAAAATGCCTAAAAATCTGTACATCATTTGGGAAAAACATGATAGTTGCCGAGGAAAAAAATCATCCTGTAGTGCTTATATCCTAATTTGTATCTAATTGTTCTCCAACTGACCATTCTGAAACCATAACTCAGAAAATGTTGAGGAGGACTAATTTTCACTCCTGCAACCTAAAAAGAGGCCAACACTTTTCTGATGTCACCTTTTTTAAGTTACGTAACATACATAGGTAGGGTAGGTATTGGGTGTAATTTTTGTTGTACAGTTGCTGGAGTAGAGTTCACAAGATACATTTTTCAGCAACAAATCTTCTACATCTAAATCCATACCTTATCCCCGGGCTACTCTGAGGCCCAATCCCAATACACCCCTTAACCCTACCACTTGCCCCTACCCCTCTGTTTCACGCATTCACGCATAGGGGTAGGGATGTCCCGATTCTCACTGAGGCAGAGGGGAAGGGCAGAGTGCTAGGGCTTTATGGCCCTCCAAACGGAGTTTTTTCAGAGGCACACTTCAAAGCGAGTGCTACGAGAAATCTCCCAGAATGCCTTGCGAATCAAAAAACCATAAATGTAAGTATTTTCTTCGTAACTAAAGATTTAAAGACTATGATACTCATCGGATATGTCGTTTCAATGTATTTTATACATTTGTTCTAACAAACTTAACAAAAAAAAATCGCTAGTTGTGAGGTTTCCCCGGCAACCTACTTGTTGCGTCTTTTTATGACGTCACTAACGACTAATGATGACGTTTCCGGGTATGAAGGGTTGTCCCATTTCATAAGGGAATATTTCAACCCCTACCCTTGTAACTTTGTTGCAAGGGGCACTCGAAAAAGAGGGGTAGGGGTAGGGGTAGGGGCGAAAATGAGAAATGGGATTGGGCCTAATTAAAGTATCCTCATACAACAATGCATACGATACTGTAGCTAGCTTGGGTTTCTTGCTAATAAGAAGGAAGCAGAGGGATGGACTCTAAACCACACAACTTCACTCATGGTGCAATATGTCTTTTACAGCAGCATGAACCACAAGCCATTACAACCATTCTGAAATGCATGGACATTAATCTCTGTGTAATAGGTAACGTGAGTGATTTAGAACACATTTAAACACAGCTTCCTTCGGCTTATGGCCTTAAACACATTGTCCCACGTAATGTTGGGAAACTCCACCCATTTAACCCCAACACGCCACAATATCTAAAAAATTAGCACCCCTGCTCCTTAGGTTAGATTTAGGAAAAGAAACATGGTTGGGCGTCGTCATGTTATGGACTTTACGTAAAGTTACATACTCCTCATAACATGACCATGTATGTTTAAAAAACTCAAACTTCACTTGTATTCACACAGGACACAAACACTGGTTTCCAGGGGGAAAGTCCCGTGTTTGATTGACCTATCTTTATTCTACCTCCTTCATTACTCTCGTCAGGGCATTCCTCACATGATCACAGCCCTCACAATTACTTTGGTTATACATGAACTCTGGTGCATAACTTTTTGTTTGTATACAATCAGTCCATGAAAACAGCCATTGACCCCCAACAATCCCAGGTAAATGTGCTCTTCAATTCTCCGAATTCAATATCAACCTAACAGAAGAACATGTACTCACTTTTAATAGACTTCTTTTGGGAACAGCACAGATTCAGGGCTTTTGAGAAAACATTCGGTTTCTGGAGCCCCATAACGTCCACCCCTCCACTTCACCTATGATGTCTAGAAGTGATCTTAATAAAATTTTTGAGGTGGCACAACATTCAAACACTTCTAGGGTTGCCGATAGCAAAGACAAGGCTAAGCAGATATGACTTTCTCATACACAACCTCAATCATACATTTCTATGTTGAACGGCATCGTGACCATTGAAAGAAAACTAAATCAACTCAAGTCTTCAGGCAGTAAAGACTCACAGCAGACAAATAAAAATTAGGTTCCAATTTCAGCAATTAGATATGATTAGAACAGAATTATACACGTCAACTACAGTTAACTGTGGAAGAAATGAAACATGTGATCAGAGTAGACACTATTATACCTCTTACTCACACTGGGCTCAATTCATTGAATTAAATAGTGAAAATAAACTATTTCCCATGTTTCTGAGGATCCCCCTGGAACTCTCTAAAGAACCCTTGGGAATCCCCAGACCTTAGATCGAGAACACAATGTCTCAACATTTAGGATACTTATCCAACAGTCATATCTCTGAGGTAAGAAATGAATCAGATGCTTCAAATGATGAGCACCAGAGTGTGTTGATAAACTACAGACCTGTAATGAGGTGACAGAAAAACTGAAAACACTCAACAGATTTCAGTAAAGAAACATAAACACTAACTTCTGGTTACTGGACATATTGGCAAGAGCGTCACAGTGGGGTGAAAGTGGGGCCCCAATGGGAGGGGACCCTTAAAAAGCCTGGAATGAAAAGCTTAGTTTTGTTTGCAGTTTTTAATTTTTGGGTAACTAGTGCCATATCAAAATTAAAATTGGCTGAAGGACCTAAATCTATATAAAAAAAAATAGTGGAAGCTCTCTAAAGGCCCCTCTCACCCCTTTAAGACGCCAAATGGTTTAACCCGCCCCTGCACAAGGATTCCTCTCTAAACGCACCGAGAGCGCAGTGAGTGACTGCTAATGCTGTTGGAGCACCAATTTACACGGTCACGTCTGTCCCCAAAATAGGGAAATCAGAGTTACAAAAAAGAAAAGGAAGACGGAACAAGAAGAAAGAAAGCAAATGGACTTGTAAAAGAAGATACTAAAGGTGTGTGAGAGAGACGTGGATCAAAAGGAAGGACAGGGGGCCCACAGAGACTGCTTCTGCATTGGGCCCAGAGTTTGGTGCTATGTCCCTGCATACCGGCCTGTAATTCTCATAATAATTAAACAAAAACTGTCTTTACAGAGTGTAAAATGAAGGCAGTAACACACATCAGTATACCTGCTCATGGTGTTCACTCTCCTCCCTGCTTAAATTTGACTTGTTATTAAGTTTAACAATCTTTTCATGATGATAATCAGCGACTGACATTATTTACTAATGAATGTAAACCTGCCTAACTAACAACACATTACACCTTATTGCTTTACAGCCAATTAAAGCCACACAAAATCTGTGTGAGCAGTTCAAAAGCAATAGGTTAATGAAAGCCTAACAGCCAAACATGTCTTTATTGATTTGTGATTAGTGCCGGGGGGCTTATTCATGGGGTATCCATAACTTGATTCTGCCTCGGATTTTAATTGCCTAATTGGAGTGATTATTTAGCAATGGGAAACCATTCCACCTGTTCCTCCTCTGTACTTCTGCAAGTGTCAGCCGTGTTTGATAGTCATGTTGGCACATACAGTTATCCTCCACAGAGGTGGAACGAGCACTCACAACCTTTTAAGTAAAAGTACAACAATGTAAAAATACTCCATTACAAGTAAAAGAACTGCATTGAAAATTTTACATAAGTATTATCAGCACAATGTACTTAAAGTATCAAAAGTAAAAGTACTCATTTGAAGTAAAATGTCACCTGTTACCTTTACACATAGATATAGTTCTTTATTTCCTGCATGTTTCTGTTGTATTTGTGTATAAATAGGGAAACAATATTTTTTACACCCTGAAGTTGCTTTATAAATATATTTTGAGCAATTATCACTCAAGATTTGTACATATTTATATGTATCTGTGTAATTTTTCTTGTATTTTGCGCTCCTGCTTTGCAGCTTTGTACTTTGTTAAACTGACAAAACAAGAAGTCAAACTCATTTTCCTCCAGATGCCATCGAACGTTTACCATGCCGATGTGAAAGGACAGCTTTTTGTGTGTGTGTGTGTGTGTGTGTGTGTGTGTGTGTGTGTGTCTGACATTGGAAGTAACAGACCAAGCGGTGGTTTTCGTCGACTTCGGAGTGAGATTGGGTTGTTTGGTTTCTCTATGAGGCAAATCATTTAGCATCTGTATATAAAACAAGGCTGAGAAACACATTGTAATACCTGGTTAATGTTGTCAAATGGTCAAACTTAAAGGGATAGTGCACCCAAAAATGAAAATTCAGCCATTATCTACTCACCCATATGCCGATGGAGGCTCAGGTGAAGTATTAGAGTCCTCACATCCCTTGCGGAGATCCAAGGGGAGAGGAGGTAGCAACACAACTGCACCTACACATAATTGAAACCACAAAATATCTCCATACTGCTCGTCCGTAGTGATCCAAGTGTCCTGAAGCCCCGACATAAAAAGTTGTTTGAAAAACATCATTTAAACTCTGTTTTTAGCCTCATTGTAGCCTGTAGCTCTGACTGCTTCTCTATGCACTGCGCTCACGTGTGTGCACTTGCACGAGACATGGGCACCGCGTTCATGTGTGTTCACGTGCTTTCGCTGGTCTCGCGCAATATTCAACAATTTCTACAGTCAGGCTTCCACCTCACCATCTGAGTCGCCAATTTCCTGTCTCGAAAATATTCGTTAGCATTGGTCAACTTTTGCATGGGAAATGGCGTACGCCTCTTTCAGGCCTCGTTTTGTGCGTACGCAATGTGTATAAATGAGACCCCTGGATATGAGAATGAGCTGGGATTAGCTGTAACCACAAGTCCAGCTCTATTCTCGCATCTCAAGTTGCTCATTAGACTGTTAACAATGACTGTTGCATGAGAGGAAGTCTTGGCGCCATTGTCCCCATGAAGCCAAATGGTTGTCAGGCCAATAGCCAGTGGTTTCAGAGATTGACTTCTTTCCAACTCCACACCCCCAGATCTTTTATCGTGTTCAAACTTCTGGTCTTTAAACAACTTTTTCATATTTGCAGTAGAACTCCTCAAGACCTGCAGATTTTGATGAGCAAAATCTGTGGAGTTCGCCTTTAAAATTCTACTTAGGTCCAGTGTTACTTATTTTTCTCCACCATCCCTGTGTTTAAAAAAAAACATAAGGTCAAAATGAAGTCAGACATTATTCATATAACATGTCCATCATTTATACATCAAGACTTATGATCCAGTAATGCCCTCTTTATGACTGACAGGGCAAACATGTGTTTATGTGCAGCATGAACAAATCCAATCCTGCGTGGGCCTTCAGGCTGAGCACGTTCTCTAGCACTGAATAATTTCATATTGCGGCTGGTGTTGTGTGCATTGTTGGTGGGCAGAGGTTAACAAAAGGCCAAGACAAATCCAAGCCACCGGCGTTGGCCACATGGGGAAATGTTGGCAAGCGAGCCAGAGAATAATCATAGGCTAATCTGATTTCCAGCTCTGATAATGGAGGCCAGGCTAAATAAGAAAAATTCCAGGCAAATTTGTGCAAATGAAAAAGGATTCCTCCTGACATAATGGTACGGTGCAAGGCAGCCTCTAATGAGCAATAATCTGTCTAAGAGCTTCTCTCTCGCTGTGCTTTGGTTTCTCCCTCCATCTTCTATCTCATCCACCTCCTCCCACCTTCCTCCCCCCTTCCTCCCCCACCACTCCAGCTCTCATCAGCTCGTTCTCTGTTCCTGAGGAGGTGTATGTCACAGCTATGTGACGGAGATATGGAAGAGAGGAGGAGGAACATCTGCACAACAGAGGAGTTTGCAGTCTTATCTGAGACCAGTCTGAGGATGGTGTATCAGCAGGATATATAACCTACAATGCTAAAAAATACATAGTTATTTTTGTCCATCATTTATTTTCTAAAGTCTAATTTGTTATTTAAAAAGTGTAAAATCTGCAAAAGTGGTGACATTTTTAACCAGTTTTCAAAAACAGAGAATTGTTTGTAAACTTATTTCAACAATTTTCCACTATGAAGTGTGATTTTCTTGTTTTTAGTGTAGTGATGTGTTTCATATTATCTTGTTTAAGGATAGTGGTAACTGGGTCAATTATACAGCTGTAATATGTGTAACAAAGTCAACTGTACATTTGTAATATTTATTATAATGACACAAAATATTGCATAGACTTTCCTTATCAAAAAATAAGCTCTGTAAAATTAATCCATATATTAGTCCGGCGTGCAACCGTCAGTCACTATCAGACGTCCTGGGTCGACCTGTGGATCCTGATTCACTGACCGCCATCTTTGGTATTAAAGGTTCTGATCTTGTTAACCAGCTCCCAACATAATATGATGTTATTTGTAACCCTACTAGCACGTGGATTGATATTACTAAATTGAAAACACGGCCTCCTTCCCATTCTGCCCTCGTGAAGGATGCAATGTATCACCGGCATTTGGAAAAGATGGACTTCTCCTTAAGAGGGTCAGGTTCTGCCTGTTACGTTCATTGTGTTCTTTCAAAATACACTTCTGTTTTCACAGGATATTTAATGTTTACATACAGTCTCTTTCAAAATAAAAGCACTACGTCAGTACAGCACCACAAATTGATGTTGTTTCCTTCAACAACAAAAGCACATGGTTGGGTTTAGGAAAAAAGAACAGGGTTTGGCTTTGTAATCCTATGGTTGAACGTCGATGTTTGTTGGACCCCTCCAGCCCACCCCATTCAGATTTTTGACTCCTTAACTTGCATCGTTGTCCCAGCACGCTTCCCTTTGATGCTGCCAGGTGCCGTTAAACTACAATGGCAGCCGGCTGCGTATCATGCCGACGTTAAAGGACGCCTTTTTTCGTTGCTTTCTGACACCGTAAGTCACTGTCCAAGCGTCAGATTTCGACAACTTCAGAGCGAGACCGGACTTGTGAAAACAAATTCTACCAGATCTGGCAACCCTTTATAGACCACTTTAAGAAAGATCCACTAAGTCCTTCCCCTAACTAGCTCAGTTTAATTGACACAAAACATGGTCAATCTGACAACCATCTAAAACCTCCCAAACACCCTACCCTTTTAAATTAATCTTTTTTTAAATTGATTTAAATAGAAGAAGAAATGTTATCTGTAAGCACATCATCCTTCAGAGTATTTTGGATTTTTGACTTAATTTTTGTATCAGAAATTCTGTTTTCACTGTTTTGTCACTGTTTGTTTAACTTTGAAAACCCCAATAAAAACAGTTTGAAAAATGAGATTGCCTGTTGGATCTCGTGTATCATATTAGATATTCCTGCTGTCGAGCAAAAACTAATTCACAAAACTACCAAAATGTAATGGTCCAAAATACCAAAATAATACTTCTGTGTTTAGTACATTTGGTTTTTAAAGGTTCAGAAACACGTTCACAATGAACATAAAAACACCAACATGGCGCTACAGAGGAGGTTTTTCTCATTACAGCCCTGATAAAGCACCCTGTAATGTGTGTTCTAATGTCAGCAGCAGCTGTAAGACAATTTTAACTCCATAGAAAAATAACACCCCTCCCCCTGCTCTCTGTCTCCCCCTCCCCTCGGCCAGCAGCAGCAGCAGCAGCAGCAGCAGCAGCAGCAGCAGCTTGGCTCTGTGTTCCTGACAACTTCCATAAATTATTGGAGATTTTCATATTTCAAATTTCATCTGCATTCATGCGCAGCGGCCAGGGCCCCGGCGGAGGCTAGCGTCGGGGTGTCGGGTGTGGAGGCAGCAGAGCCCTCGGTAGCAGCGCTGCCACCGGCTGCCTGGCTCGGTGGCCCCAGAGACCCTTGGCTAATTGAATTGCATCCCCTGATTAGATTATCCTTGCGGCAGCTTGCTGCCAATCTGAAGTATGGGTGCCTTCTATCCTACTTAACCCCTCTGCCCCCCACCCGCTGCTGCAGGCACACACACAAACACACACACCACACACACACACACACAAGGCAGAGTGCCCAATATATTCAGGGGCCATCAAAGTTGGCCAGTTTAGTTATTTTTCTTTTGCATTGTCTTGCCTTGTAAAAGTGGCCATCTCTCAGCGCCTGGCCCTCACCACCGCTCGTTCTTTACCAAACAGCCGACCCTGGCAAACTGCGAGTGTCATTACTCCAACTTTGTTTTTCTGTTTGTTTTGCTTTTTCTCTCCACAGACTGTGTGCGGCCAACTATTACTGAGGATCTGACTCAACAGCGCCGGAGACACAGAAACACACAGGTCGACTCATGATAGCTGACATTTTAACTGACAAGACAGCATCCAACTCTAACTCTGTATTTATCTATCACAACTTAATTTGTGTTTCAGTAACAAACTGACATTGCCACTGTTTATGTATTTAATGCCTTATTGTGTCTTATTTATTTTCCTATTTTATATAGTGGATGGTGGTAACATGTTTTTTATGTTACTTCTTTTATCTGTATTGCACATCCACACCTCCTGTTACTTACTACTACACTTTAATTTGGTTGTATGGGCTCATGTGATGTTAATGTTTGTTAACTTTGTGCGTTACATCCAAAGTTGTCTTACACAAGCAGATATTAAATGTCAGCTCTGTGACTGCAGTAAATGTATAACCCTGTCTATACTATAGTGTTATTTCACTATATAATACTACTTTAGAATAAAGCCTATTTTAAAACAAGCAGTGGTGGATGCTGACTGAACACATTTACTCAAGTGCTGTGCTTAATTACAATTCTGAGGCACATAATCGGGTCTTTCAATGCACGGACTAACACTTATAAACAACTCAATCTATATCTCAGGGGTGTAAATATAGACAGTGCAGGCAGTGCAGTTTCACTGGGGGCCATGGGGGTGGGGGGGTCTGTAGAGAAAGTGGTTGGCTAGAGCAGAGAACAGGCTCCTGTGAGTGATTCAACATGTCACCTCAGAAACACGCCTGTGTTGAAAGAAGAACTCACCTTAAAAAACAAACACTGTTTTCTGTTATCTATGCCCTCAAGAAGGCAAACCTGTCTCTGTTAATGTTTCTTTTGTTTTCTTTTGTGAAATAGTCAAAAAATAGTCAATAAAATTATATGTTCATTTTACAGAAACTATAAATTAA
The DNA here is from genome assembly GCF_006386435.1 of Epinephelus moara. Lineage (NCBI taxonomy): Eukaryota > Metazoa > Chordata > Actinopteri > Perciformes > Serranidae > Epinephelus > Epinephelus moara. The sequence continues at coordinate 37,139,707 of NC_065509.1, forward strand.
CTAATCATAATAGCATGCACTGCCCATCCTAACTACCGTACCCACTGCTATATCTGTAATGTATTCTGATGCTGTTAAATGTTTGTTTACATCAGTCATTCACATAGCCTAATTTGGCAGATCCAATCTGTAGATTGTAGATCTGTAGAATTAACTGCAACTTGAACTTTAATATCTGGGTAACGCAAAAATAGGTTGAGTTTGTTACACCACAGAAAAAATGTGCTGCTAACAACCCAACTAAATTTGAATGATTAAAAAATTGCCATGTATATAAAGTTAGTTTTTACAGGCGTGAAAAAATAAGCAGTATTCTTTGCTCTGAGACACTGGGGCTGTGTCTGCTGAAGGAACTGAGACGAAGAACATTTCACTGTGCAGTGACAGACTCTCGTTAGCAGCTAACAGCAGCTAACGTTAGCATAAAGGACACACCCACAGCAGTGAGCAGTAGCCGCCAGTGGACCGGGTAGCTGATTCCGGCTAAAAGACTGAAAAGTACGTTAGTAAGGTCTGTTTAGCTTGTGTTTATATGATTGTGTCATTTAACAGAAATATTTGTCACTTAGAGCAAGGAGAGCTAGTTGAATGTAGTGATCTTCACGCCGACACACGCTAGCACTAAGGTTAGTTTTTAAATCGTTGGGGAGGGGTTATAATAAGGATGACTCCAGTGTGTTACTGAGCCACGATTTTGGGCCCATCTAAATAATTCTGGACACAAAATCGGTGAAAAATGGTTTAACTCCATAATGCAGTTCTGTCCAGCTTCCAGTCTTTTCACTTTTTCAACAATATTTTCTAACATGTATAAATAGGGATGCACAATATTGGATTTTTTGCCGATATCTGATATGTAACAACTAATTTGACCAATAACCAATACTGATATCGATGTATCCATTTTTCTCCCCACCTAATTGTAGTGATCATCAAGTCTCATATGTTGTGGAATTAACATCATATTATACACGCAGACTCTTATCGTGACGGCCCACCAGCAGATGGAGACATGAAATACAAGGTTTTTTAATGCATGTAATATTTATTCATTGTGCAAATTAAGAAAAAGCATGTTGCCTGATTCAGATGGTTTATTTTAAAGCCAATATCAGCCGATACTGATGACGTGCCGATATTATCATGCATCCCTATGTATAAAGTGTTGAGAAAGAAATCTCTGGTTTTACTTTAGCCAGACTTTAATTTTGAATTTCATTTTGAAAAAGTAGTAAAAGTGTCCAGGTCACAATTCATACCTCACTGCGATAAAATACACACAGCTACAAACAGCAATTATTGATCAGTTATTTTACTCTAATTCTATTGTTGTTTTATTCTGCTATATACTGTAGTTAAATTTTCACACTTACAGACTCAGCAAGGTGACGACGTATATTTTATATTTTGATTTTAATATTTTAATTTTATATCTAAAGTACTAGTGTTAAAGACGTAGCATAATGCACCTTTTCTTAATTTAATGCACATTTAATTTCTGCCTTATTTTATTTTATTGCTTTATAACTACACAGTTTATTTCTCACTCTTATTCTTACTTCTTATTCTTTACATCAGAGCAACTGTAACAAATCATAATTTTCCCTTGGGGATCAATAAAGTATTTCTGAATCTTAATGATTATTTTCTTTTACTTTCTCAATTCATTGATTAATTGTTTGGTCTCTAATCTGTCTGAAAATTGTGAAAAAAGCTGCTCCCAGAGCTCAAGTTAACACATTTAAAGAGCACATGTTCTCTGATCAGTCAGTCCAAAAGTCAAATGTATATTCACTTTACCATCAAAGAAAACCAGCACATTTAAGAAGCTGGAATCAGTTCAGTTTGGGACTTTGTCCTTAAAAATGGACAATAAATCACAATGTTGACGACTCTCTGTCAACCAACGACTCCATTCAGCTCTAAAATACAAGAGGTGATGCCACAGTTGGATAAACAAGTTCCACCAAACATCACAAATGTCCTCGTGACCCTGTGATGACTGCAAACATGCCCCAAATCTCTGGCACTGGCAGGCCAATGTCATCTCATGCATTGCCACATTTCGGTTTTGGGCCGATGCATAACCCAGATGAATATAAGTGTTCACTGAGGAAAAGTCATGTTCTGATGTAATTATCATCTATTGCTTCCTGTAATCGTATCAGATCTCTTTTGAACAATAATCTCATGGTGAACGTCTGGAACGGAGCCCTCCTCCCTGTTTATTGTTCTCCACTCCGGTAAAACACAATTCAATTGAGGACTCAGCTATTAGATTTTTTGCTCTGTAGAATAAACTGAAATCCTATTTTTGCTGGAAATTATCAATACATCTCGCAGAGCAAAAGTAAGAAGACACAGAGCAAAAGTAGACCCTGGGTAGAGGAGAGAGATGAAGTAGATGAAAGATGAGGAAGAGTTGATGGGAAGACTTTCACCAACTGGAGAAAGGATTTATTGACATGCTGGGGTCAGATGTACGTATATGCTTCAGTTTGTAAATCACATCAAAGCTGCAAAATACTGCTCCTGCACAGAAGATACTTTATTGTGCGCCTGTTAAATCCAGTAACTAAACCGGGTGTATTAAAATGTGGGAGCAGAACATAAAAATACTGCTGCAAAGATTAAAAAATAAAGCAAAATATGTTTTGTTAAGCACAGAAAATACATTATCTGAGTGAGCGCATGCCTGAAAGTTACAGAAGCTACTTGCATGTCGACTTTTAAACAAGAACAAAAACAATATTGCAATCAGCAGCAGTCGAACACAAAAACAATAACTCTGCACTAACATAGCTTCAGTTCTGAACGCAGCTTTCTGTTTCCTCTCCGTTTAAATGATTCTGACAACATCAAAAAGAACTAAAATCATACTTACAGACTTTAGAGCGATGCAGCGGGTCTGCAGTGTTTTGCATCTGGCCTGCAGAAATATTGATGACACACAGAGTTTGAGACAAACCAATAGCTTTAATTCAATCAGTAAGCTCATACAGTAAACATGGACAGCTAAAGAAATCCATCCTGAAATGTGATTTTAAAGAAGCAGCAGTGCAGCCGGGGATTTTGTAAGTGGACAATAATGGTAGAAATATACATAAATCTATTGACAATTATCTTGAGCTAAGGTTCACACAGCTGTGTTGCTTGTAGGTTTTTAATCGTCTTTATTACTCAAAACTTTCTTTTCTTGCGTGACAACAGTTCACTTTGTCGTCTTGTTAGTGAATCTGTTGAAGGCTAATTTCAGGAAACACAAAGCAATTTGTCACTTTGCTAAAATGTCACACTTTCTGAGATGAAACTAAATTATAGTTCTTAATAATAAGACTGAGCGGTAATATAAGTGCTTGCTTAAGAAAGTGACACCAGTTTCACAGCTTTAAAGGTCCAGTGTGTAGGATTTAGGGGTATATAATGACAGAAATGTAATGTAACATAATAAGTATATTTTCTTTAGTCAGGGTTCTCACTTATTTTCATGGACAAAAACTTTTTCATGACTTTCCGAGGACCCATGATACTTTTTCACTTGCCCCACTTGCCCAGCATTTTTTGAACATATCAGATTTAAACTGAACTTAATTTGAAAATTAAGAAATGTATGTGATGGTGAATAAAACATCACACATCAATGCATGTTACTAATTAATAAACTAATATACTAACTACTAATATGTGGGGAAAAAAATGCATTCTCCTACTCATGTGCGTCTTTTTCTTGAGAGGCCACTATGTTTGAACAGTTGTTGTTTTATGGTGGATTTTTGGATTATATGTTGTATTTGTTGCATTTTAAATGTGTTCTGATTGGCTGCTACCTCGGCCACGTCTCTCTTGTACAAGATATTTTCAGTGTCAATGGAACTTCCTGGTTAAAGAAAGGTTAAATAAATACATGCATAAATAAAAATTAGAGCTACTTTACATCGACAGCTACAGGAAATGAATTGCTGTTATGTTACATTACATGGAAGGTTATCCTCTAAAGATTATTGTAACAGTTTTATCAAAAACAATGACTGTGGGAACTCTGTTTAGTGTACGATTATCTGAAAATAAGACTCATGTTTTCATGACCTTAGAATGAGCTGTTTATATCTGCATAGGGAGCAGGTCCTTGGAGATCACCATGCTGCACCCACATGTTTCTACGGTAGCTCAGAACAGACAAACCAAATCCTGTCTCTACACAGAGCCATTCATGTTTTCATGCTGACCACCAAAGTTAGCGGCCCCATCACAACGTGAGCGGAAAAACACTGCTTTATCCATTGTTTTTTACCAGTTTAAATCCCCTGGTATGTTTGTTTTGGAGAGGAAGAGACCTCTGTGGATAATTCAGCTCATTTTTTAATACATATTTAAGTGGAATCAGAAGAAGAAAATCCCTCCTAAGATATAACAGAGTGCTGCAGGTATACATTTCTTTTTTTTTAATAGGCCAATCTTGATGTTAGCATGACCATGGTTCCCTCAACAAAAAGTCAATGAGATTTTGCCATTAAATTTTGGATCAATGCACAGCGATATATAATTTTTTTATACTAAAACAAAATACTTCCATGTTTTTTCAGCAAGATAATCTGAGTGTGCTCATCTAATATTAGCTGCTAGTGTTAGCATGTCCGGCTAACTTGCTTGAGGATTGGATGTTTCCCGCCAAAATGCACCTGAAATGTACACAGGCCTCTTTGATCTATTCTTTTTTTTTTTTTTTTAAATCAAAGAACCAAGTGGATTGTGGTGGTTGTTCATCTTTGGTCTTGAAGATTAAACGAGAATAATTAACACTAACCTATGATGTAAAAGTGCTCCAACTGTGAGTCATGTAACATTATCTATGGGAAAATTAAACAGTGCATTAACCTCCAAGACCAGGGGCGCTAAAAACAAACATCTGGTTTCAGTCACACGTCATATGGAGAGTGCGGGTGTGCTGAATTTGGTTTTCAGTATTTTGAACATCGTAGATATTTGTGCTTTTTTCAAATCCAGGCGGAATGATTGAAATCTGTTCACCTGTGTCCGCCCGGCTGGAGGCTGAGGATGCTCAGGCATTCGCAGAGGCCCGGCAGCCTCTCCGCTCCCCTCAGCAGCCATCCATCCATCCAGCTCTCCTGAGTCACTTTTCATAATTATTGAATTACATTCCTGGCAACCCATTAAGCAGGACATTCTCTTCTTAACCACCTGCTCTTCCCCCTCCTCCACCCCATTTTACGCCATCAATCTTTCAGCGTTACCGGAGCCCCTAAAAGCTTTCTGACTGCTCTATAATGGGGGACAGCGCGGGGTCAGGGGGTGCTACAGGACTGTGTGCTCAGGAGCAGTGATGCCTCAGCATTCGGGTGGGGAGCAGGGCAAAGGGACGGGTGGTGGTGGTGTGAGGGGGCAGTGGGGGTCACTGTGTGCAGCCTGGCTGGAATAGGTCACTGACTGGACCTTTGGCTGGGAACAAGGGGAAGAAAAAAAACATGTTTGTATGTGAGATTATCTGACTGTGTGTGTGTGCGTGTGTGTGTTATGTGTGTATGTAACCTGCTCAGGTGTTTCATAAATAAAATCAGCTCCGAGACTCAGATCATATAAATCTGTCATGATCAGCACATTTAATTTTAGTAATGAAGTGTTGCATCGGGGCTCTTTTCCTCAGCTTTATCACCAAATTCTGCCTCAGTTTGAGATTTCCTACATTTCCCAGAACTCCCTCTGACATCCACCAAAGAGTAAGAATGAACTTGCACCATTCAGTGCAGGTAACAACAGATGATATAGTAGTTTTGTGAGGTTTGACAAGTTTATATCATCATTCTGATAATTATTTTACATATATTTTATTTTGCAGAAAAGGTCACGACTGTAAATGTCCTTCAAACTAAACACTTACCAAATTGTTATTAATCTTCTGCCACTCTGGGACTGGAGGAGCATCTACCCTTCAACATGAAGTTTCAATGTCACAGCTGAGTCGAAGTCTGAAAAGTAAAACTGTCTTGGGCATTATACCTCAGCCAGGAACAAAGTAGTCGTTTCTGATTGGCTGGAAGGTGTCTATTAAAACAAAACATCAAACATAACTCTGGTCAACAGTTCTTGAACCACCAATGTAAATCAGGGTTGTTGCACAAAACACCTTAAGTTAAGATTTTCCTTAAAGTCCATGCTAAGGCTTTAAATAAAATAAAATCACTTGCACAACAGATGTCTTTTCCCTCAGGTTTCCTTAAAATGATCACTTAAGTATTTAGGGTTTTCCCCTTATCTTGGTCTCATACTTAAGGAATCCCTTAAAGTTAGTTAAACCATTACACAAAAGACTTAAGGTATCACAAGCTTAAGTGCAAGCAAATAAATGGTTATCATGGAAACTGTAGTTTATTTACTGCTGTAAAATCTCTTTCAATGCAGTAAATGCCTTAGCATTTTTACAGAACTAAGAAAACCTAAGTATTAGAGTAGTAGTAGTAGAGTATTTTTTTGGGCTTTTTGCCCTTAATGGACAGGGCAGATTGAAATGGGGTGAGAGACAGAGTGGGGGTTGACATGCAGCAAAGGGTTGCAAACCGGAGTCGAACCTGCAACTGCTGCAGCAACGCATCGCCTCTGTGCGCCGGCACCATCCACTATGCTATCGACGCCCCAATGGTTACTATTTTAAACATGTGGTTAGTGTTTTGAAACATTTGTGGTTCAGTTGAAGCAACACAACTACACGGTCAGGTTGAGGAAATATCATGGTTTTGGTTAAAGCAAGAACTTTGTTATGTAACAAACATACTCATATGGTTAGCTAAGTACATTAATGTCCGATGAAAAACACATATCTCCACTTTTGACGATTTTGACTTTCTACAGTGCATGGAGTGTCCATAATATTCCCTAGCAACCGTTAGTGTTGGATATCCAAATGACCAATGGAAAGACGTTTATTAAATCATCTATTCAACATGTATCTCCATTGGCTGTCAGAAGTGTCCATCAAAGTGCGTAGAAAGCCAAGGGAACTGCCCATTGGTTCGACATCCCATTGTTCCGACCATATTAAACTCATTGTTCCGAAGTCCGTTCCGAAATCATCATGATGCCCTGTGGTTAAGGTCTGGTTAGGTTTAGGCACAAAAACCACTTGGTTAGGGTCAGAAAAAGATCATGGTGTGGGTTAAAATGAAAAAGAAAGTGACAAACACATAAGTCGTGAGCCTGCTTCGCCTCAAGCCTTTCCCAGCTGACCTAGAGCTGGTCGCGGCGCACCATACGCCCACCGTGAGCCATTCAGCACCACGGACAGTCGGACTAATGGGATGTCAAACCAATGGGCTGTCGGACCAATGACATGGACCCGAAAGTCAAAATCGTCAAAAGTGGAGATACGTGTTTTTCATTGGACAGCGATGTTATGCAAGTTATGTACGTAAAATAACTCAAGTTGACTTTTGGTTTCACATGGGACACAAACAGCAGTCTCCTGGGTAAAAGTCCTGTGTTTGTTCGATTACTACAGAAGTTGCTACCTAACAAAAACCATAAACATGAGTCTTAATAAGTTGCTTATACAAATAACCAATGTGCTCGTATTTTGGGGGAAGATAGTCAGAGAGTGCTAACTTTATCTGAGGCATACTGACTGCTTTAAGCTAATGACTAGATACAGGAAGTAACAGTGATAGAATACAACAGCACATTACGATGCAGTAAAATGAGGGAAAGCCAATACAGTGTCAGAGGGTGTTTCTTCCACAGGGTCTTATTTTCGTACATCAGGACACTTTATAATGTGTAATCACAAATCATTAAGAAAAAAATATCAAGTGATTTTCCTTCAATAGTATAAACTGCTTAGTGGATCAGTGTATATGTTTGGTGTAACTCAAAATATAAAAGATCTATCTGGTTTGACCCATTCTGTAAATATGTCCTCTTTAATTTAAATTTATACGAACAACAATCTGATAACATTTTCCGTTCAGTTTAACAGTGACACAATTAGCCATGTTGAAAAGCTAAATGTTTCGACACTCATCACGTGAACGTCACTGACATTTTGACATGTGAGGCATTTTGGTATTTTGACGTGCAGTGCTCTTTTCACTGTGTTGTCCAGGAGATTCCACTAAAGTCAATGTTAAGTGAATAGTAAGGTTAGGTTTGTCTTTACCCTGCCGGCTTATTGACTCGCCTGTCAATACCACTGTAGGGAAAATCTATAAAGCCTGCAAATGTTATCTCAACATCCGTTTTATGGGGGTGCTTGTTCACTTGTGTGTGTGTGTGAGATTCTAAAGGTCTCACACACACATGTTAGGATAAACATTGTTTACATGAATATACGATTCTCTCCTGCGTGGATAGGAACAATGTCTTCGTGAAATAAATGTGTTTTTCATGTCTCGTGCCCTCAAAAGAAATGAAATATGAAAAGTATCCTAACAAGGGAAGATTCTGATGAAACTTGAGTGCGTGCATTCAGGACTTGACTTCAGGGTTAAAGCTGTGATAATCAACTTTCTGCCACTAGTGCTAAGGTGATATTTTAGCCATTTAAAGCAGTTATGAGTTAATGTTTAATCAAACTGACTCATCGCCAGACAAGAAAATGATATCCTCACGTGACCTGAACTTTTGTTTGGTATGCATTTTTAATTTCTCCTAGCTATTTGGGTATGAAAAACTTAACACTGTCAACGATAGCTAAGTCCGACTAAAGTCACAATGTCCTCAAATGAGCACTTCCTAATTGTTGCTAAGTGCTAAAATTGGTCAAATGTGTTACCAGACTGACTTGGCAGAGATGGCTGCCATCTTGTTTTTACATGGATTAGTGTATTGTGCTCTTCCTACCACTAGATGACACATAAAAGTGTCCACGAAGCAGGACAACAGGTCTAAATTAAGTAGAATGAAGTAGAAGGTCAAGTAAACCCAAAACGCGATGTCCGAGGATATTGGACAATTCTGCAAAACCCTGGATTACATTCAGTCATGTTTTTCTGATGATAAATGCTCAAGTTTTTAAATTTTTTGCTGTCAACATCCGCGTACATGTGCATAACAACTACATCATGGTTGAGGTTAGTGAAAGCTTGTGATTAAGGCAGATAAACTACCTTTGGGGAGTGATGTGTAGCCCCGAGTTAAAAACAGCACTCAGGTGAGATCAGTACGTTCTATAAAGGCAGTGACCAGGTAGTAGCGGCATGCATCCAAGAGGAAGCTATGAAAACAACACAGCACCGAAAAAATGCAAAAGAAGAAAGGTGCAAAGACAAGGCTCTTTGTGAAAAGTGAATGTGAGGTTTCACTTTCACTGGCAAGCAGTGAAGATGGGGTTGAAGAGTGAAGAGGAACTGGCGAGGTTACTGTTGGACAGGTAGGTGCCGACTGTTAGCCTCGTTAGTTTGCTAAAGTATCGGCTCTTCTTTTACAACAAACGTAATGTTTCTACAATGGTACAGGAACGTGCAGTGTACGCACAAGCAGCATAGGAATGAGAGGCCATGTTTAAATTGTGTGTTTACAAACAGTAAACAATAATCCCTGCGTAGTATACCTTTAAAATATGGTTAGGGTTAGAGAACTAAAACACTTAGTCAACGTTAGGAAAGATTGTGATTATAGTTAAGAAAACTGTGAACGTTAATTGCAGGTCTCGTTATGGTCTGTATAGCGGCTTCCAAATAAGTTCAAACATAGCTGCCCACAGACGCCATATCAGCAGATTTTTACTCACTGTTTGATGATCCAGGTGCTTTGGTTGATTTAAGAGTTGACTGAATTCACAGGATGTGTGGAGAGTTGCAAGATGACGCTATGACTGATTGTCTTGACTGTCACATTCAAAAAAATAAAAACAAAAATCCCCAAATAAACAAGCCTTTACAAAAACAAAGTTCAAATCAACTGGGTATTAATCGTGGTGCGGTGGTGTGTCTGTGTCACTCTGCAGTTACACCACCAAAAGACTTTCTTATTTTTTTTATTTCATTTATTATTTTTTTTTGATTGCTGTTGTTGCTCTTTGTAAAGCATATTTGAGTATCCTGAAAAGCGCTATATAATCCAATGTATCATTATTATTATCATATTATTAGTCAGTGGCGGAGGTTTCTGAAAAGTTTAGTTGATTCAAAACACACATTAAACATGGCTTTATAGTGACAACTTCAAACACAAGTACACAAATCAGCTTCACTATAACTCGCAGCATTCACAGACAAACACTTGTCTTTATCTGGACACATTTTCCCCACAAATACAACATGCTAATGTTTTACATTTAACAACATTTAACAAAGGTAACGTTACAAAATTCGGCTCCATTACAGTTCACAAGGTTCACCGAAAAAAAAAGTGTTTCATACTAAACACATTTTCCAAACAAATCTAACATGCTAACGTTATTAGCACAAGCCTATGGCATTTTACATTGTATAAATTAGCCTAGTGACGAGCAGAGATTTCCTCTGCTCATATGAAGTCAGGATAAATCACACACAAGACTTAAAATGGTATTTTTGTGGAGGCTTAATTGTCTTCACAATTTATTGTTTCTTATCTGTCAAATAAAGTAAATAAAAGCTTTGTTTCCACTGAGGGAAATGGTTTCAGCTTACAAAAACAGACAGGAGGTCTGTGTTGCTGCGCCGTGTTGTTACATTTCTGGGGAGGTGCATGTCGAGCCACGGCGTAGGTATCGATTCGACGCAGAAGTATAAATTCCACCTTATAGGGAACCAATCTAAATGTCAGTGATGTCGTTACTGTATGGCCATTACATTATGCAATCAATGTTGACTTCATAATGATAAGTTAGACTAAAAACCAGTCTATTTCCACTTTATGACCAGTTTTTATAAAAGAATAAACTGATGTCCTCACAAGGGTAGTATAACAAGTGTGTTTGTGTGTGTGGTTACAAGTAAACAGCATCAGTGCAGATGGAGGGCTTCTGCCTCACCTCACAGCATGCTGCTCATTACCTAATGCTCAGATCCCAACACATATTATTCATCTCTGACAGCTCGCCGCTTTGCATAAAACAAACACACACATGCATACACACACATGTGCTGCACACACTCAAGAACACGTGTACACTTAAACTAACAGGCTGTCATGGATGCATACAACCTGTATGGCTACATAAACCCCATGTACTGTATGGACACACATATACTGAATGCAAGAATGACCTTGCACATCATACTTCAGCATATGCTTCATCATACACACACACACACACACACACACACACACACTGAGAGCATATGAGTAATGAACAACCTTAATAACACCTCCAACTTTTCCTCTTCTTCTCTCTGTTGGCTGTTTAAATTCACATCCCCCTTTAACGTCGCTCTAATCTGATTACCGCTGGGCTAATGGCTCTCCTTCTGCTGCTCCCAGACGCTCTGCCCAGACCTTGGAAACACACACACACACACACACACACACACACACACACACACACACACACACACACACACACACATGCACACAGAGTTAAGGGTGTGTGCTGCTGCAGAAGAGCTACATCTGCAAAGTATGGCCGAGGGAAAAGAGCTGAGAGAAAGAGAAAGACGGAGAAGTTGGTGTATGGTGTTTATATGCATATGGGTGAGTGTTTTTGGGGGGAGGGTGAGGAGGAGGGGGAGGAGGGGGGGGTAGTGGATCAGCAGCCACTCCAAAACCCTCCCCTCACTCACCCTTTTTTCTCTTCCCTGCAATACCTCCTCCTCCTCCTCCCCCCTCCCCTTGAGTAAATCTATAGGGAGGGAAGGCAGAGACAGGTGCATTTCTCCACAAATTGAGTTAGCCAAGACATGCCACATCCAATTGGGCTAAATTGATGTGAGAGTTTGTGATGTCTGCCGTGGGTATTACAGCAAAGGTCAGTGTGCCGAGACAATGACATCAATCTGGTCCACGTGGCCGAGCGGCTCGGGCCCCCGCCAGCCTTCCTGATTCAGATGCAAACCTGCAAACACAGCCAGGGGAAGGAGAGGGCGGACAAATGCTGGTTGCAAACTGGTGGGCATTTTGTGATTGCTTTTTGAATAGAGGCTAAACAAGACCTCGACACACACACTGGTTGTTGCCTCGGGGTGTCACATGCTACTGATGGCCAATAAACACTATCAGAACTGATAATGACTGTTGCATTAGCAGTTTGTTTTGATTGTGGAGCATCAGATCTGTGTTTTCATAATAACTCTGATATTCTGTCATGAAACCACTTGAGAGAATATTTATCTGCAGGACAGCTGTGATGCTATTCCACCAGATACTATATATATAATACTTTGTTTAGATATTAATTTTGTGAATTTGGCTGATGCACAAACATTAAGCTGGATGTTCACATTTGAAACATTTAGATTAGCCAGTTACTTGAGGAAAGCTCTTAATCTTTGTATATGTATGATCAGAAGATAATTAGCGCTGTCTTGTTTTCCCATGTGGGATGGGCCAGATGTTTGGCATGATACAAAAATAAAGTTTAACTAAAGAAATAAAACTAAATACATTTACAGCTGTGAAACTCAAAAAAAGTCTTGGAATGATGAATCTAATCTTAGCAGGAATAAGAAAACTGTGTGTGCTGCATATTGACATGTATTTTGTTGTCATTAAATTGATCCCGTGATCTTTTGTTTGAGCCGACAGTGAAGTGCACAAGTAAAAAATTGAATGAAACAGACACATAGACTGTGTTTGCCATAATTAGAATATGAGAGAACTCTAATCCATATATCGACCAAATTCTAAATCAATGTAATAAGGAACCTGCAGTGAATTTTGAGCCTCACTAGTAAACAACACTGTTGGTCTGCTGGTGGTTGTCATGAACACATTCATGAAGTGTGGTTACATGGACATGAATAACCAGTTTATGAGGTTTATTTTAGTTATGATCATACATTCGGGATATGGAAACAAGAACTGCTGTGTTTTTGTTACTTTAAAATGACCCGTTTATATATCTACATACAGAGCAGGTCCTCTTGCACGGAGTCCGCCATGTTGTTCTACAAAAGCCCAGAAAGATAAATCAAACACTGGTTCTAGAAAGGAACATTCACGTCATTGCATCAGTCACCGTAGTTCTCCTACATGCTTGGCACACGGGAGAATTTCAGTTCTAAAAACCTCACCGCAAGATGCCACTAAATCCTGCAGATGAGACCTTTCATTAATCATAAAAAATACACTGGGTTAACTTAAAAAAAAAGTCACAATGTCACAAAGCTAAAAACAAGGTTGTTAATTTAACTAAAGGAGCTGTATGCGAAATTCAGAGAATATCTGTGATTCAGAGTTTGAGCAACATTGTCTGCACACAGTTCTTAACATTGAGGTGGCTGAGTCAGCGGCTAGCAGCTAAAGATGCTAACAGTGCAAATAGTGCTAACAGCAGCAGCAGTGTTGACAGAGCTAACACTGTTAACCTGGGGGGGACTGAAGGGTGGGCGTTATGTTTCTGTGATGACTCTGTCCTGATATCAGTGGTAACAGCAGTACGAGTGCAATGCAGAGCAGCAGCTATTAGATATTAATATTTTTTTTGGCTGCTAAAGGCCTGTTAATGCTCTTTATGTCATATAATGCTTCTTTAATTTAAGATGTTAAATACACACAATCATATAATGTACACAATTATTACAAGACAGTAACAACAGACCTTTGTCACAGCAGACATTTTGACTTGTCATAGTAGGAGTTAAACAGCTTTAGCTTATCTAGACACTTAATTCTGTTGACTATCATCACTCTTTACCACATGCGGTCTTCACCGTCACACACCTGAGAGAGAGAGAGAGCTGCTTCCCTCCACATATAACGAAGCACACATCACACAGGTTACCCAGAAGGCCACCGCCCTTACAGGAGAAAAAGGGTGAGCCGCTAACACAGGTGTATTTATTAACATTAATGATGGCTGCATTCCACTTAGGGCAGATGCTAGCATTGTGTATGATGGGTCACTGGAATGTCTAACTGGGACACTTAATGGAACTGAGTCATTGTCAGTGTTGTCAGTTTCATCTGTGATTCTCCTTCTATGCCAAGTCAAAATGTCTGCTGTGAAAAAGGTCTGTGGTTTGTTAACAAAACATAGATGCAAGAAATAGCTGAAAGCTCCAACAGCATTTAGCTGAATCAGATGTAATACTAATAATATTTTATTTAAGTGTAACTGTCAGCCATTTTTCTGAAGGTCAGTAATTGTTATGATCAAGTGCCACGTTCACATATCTGTGTATATTTCAACATGATTAAAAACAACAGGGGTAGCTTGTACTATAGCTGCTAATACTAGCTACCACAGCTAATTAAACTAGGATAACTACTAATCGCACTCTACTTCTGTTCCATTACATCCCATTTTATTGACTCTGGGATGTCATTCATACAGGCCCACCTCTGATGAACACATATTGCCTATCAATTTCACACCCGACACCCAAGCGGTGGTGGTTTGGGTCTACTTTGCCTCTACTTTCAAGAAATCCGGTAGAAACTTCATCATGCTGTCACCTCTGCCAGGGCCTGCAAACCCAGATTTCAGGGGGTATGGCTTTCATCCCACTTCTATTCAGAGAGCCATTTTCTTTGATCACATTAGCTTTATTGCTCCTCTCATGGTTCCCTCCGTCTTCTCACTGCTACTCTATATCAGCCCAGGGCTATTGGTTTTCATTCTGTGGCTTCAATCTGGACCCGGACCAGGCTCAGCTAGACCAGCTTACACTGACGTTAATTCATATAAAAGCTATATGAACAGCCAAGTTCAACTCCTGCCTTCACAAGCTCACTCCATCAATGGGACATTACATTTGACAGACTGTATTAAAAGGTAAATACACTGTAAAAAGTCATCTATGGATGAATGTAGCTTTTCTTAAATTCCTCAAACCAATCAGGAACATCTCGATACTCTTACTCGTCATATTCTCTTTGATTAAATACTAAAATAGATAGAAAACATTGAACACAAATTGCAAAAGTGGTTGTTGTTGGTGCTGCTGTGTAGTTTGGTTTTGTTTAATCTCACCACATGAGCTGATAATGGCTAATTTCGCAGAAAAGTGTCTGGAAATCCAAGTCGATTAAACACAAGTCATCATCTGCTCTCTTTGACAAGTTTTCCTGGAATCCACATGGAAGGTTCAATTCATCCCCAGTCGGTGGAATCCCAGACCAGAGATTTGTCTGAGAAGCAATTTACTGTCATTTGCCGGAGAGTGCTGGCCTGATGCATAAACATCGTTCCTAATATGCCAATTCATCATCAGGCAGCTGGGGGATTCTGGGTGTGTTCTGATCAAATTTGCACCCAGCGATGATGAGGGGCATGTTGGTTTTGCTACAGAAAAGTGCAGATCCAGCTATTTGTCACGTCAAGCTTCAACAGGGGAGGCAGAGAAGCAAAGATACCTGCATAGAAATAGAATGGCTAGAGCGGCAGTTTAGTTTTGAAAAACTACACAGCTGGGGTAGATTTTAAGCCGTGCTGGAGACTTTAGGGATGACATTGTTCATCAGTCTACTACTTTGGTCCAGAGTGAAATGACTTTTGTGATCCTCTGACTTTACCTTAAGCGTCACCATGAGGATGACATGTGTGTGATTTTGAGTCAAAATGTCTCACCAACTACAGGATGGATTGTCATGTAATTTGGTAAAAACATTCATGATTGTTACAAAATGAATTGTAATACTTGACGTTTCATACATCAGGGAAAATTCTAAATTAGTCAAATATTTATTCATGATGTACTGCATGCAAAACTAATCACACTCCCATCAGCCTCAGCTGTAGTTTGTGTACATGAAACACCCAGGCACAGCACTGGGTCATAAGGCCAATTTTACACAGTGGCCAAATGTGAAACTACAACTGGTGGGTCCGTCACATGATGCCATGGGGCCAAAAAGACTTTCTCCATAGACTTAAATTGTGAGGGATGATCGAGATTTGATCCATTCGGTTTGATAACATTTCTAAGGTCTAGAAGAGCCGTATGATTACATCATTTTATCCCCATTGAAATTAACGGAGGGCTAATCCAGAAGTTAGCTGCTCAGCTGCTATAAGTCTCTTGTGTATTTGTGCTATGGGCACAACTTGTTTCGCTGACTAGACCTGATGATGAAGGTCTAGTCAGCGAAACATTGCAGCATTAAAATCATTATTTTTGTAAGTTAGACAGTGTGCGAGAGTTTTTTCTACCAGTTGTGTTCTGTTCGTCACTCTCCGATGCGCCTATTTGGAAATAGATGTGTGAAGTATTCCTTTGTTCTTGTTCCTATGGACCCCACGATGCCAAAGACCCAGGTAATTTCATACTGCAGAAATTCAAACTTTTTTGGCTTCATGTGCAACTGAGTAACTTTCATAGAAGTAAATGGGTCCCACCGCCAATGCTGTATTTAGCTCTCTTTATACATCCTTGCTGTATAGCCGATTGCTATTTAGCAAATGTTAGCATGCTAAACTAATATGTTGAACGTGGTTAACATTATACCTGCTAAACATAAGCATGTTAACACTGTCATTGTGAGTGTATTAGCATGCTGATGTTAGCATTAAGCTCAAAGCACTGCTGTGTACAAGTACAGCCTCAGAGCTGCTAGCGTGGCTGTAGACTCCTCCCGTCAGTATATTCCATCAGAACTCCTCGTCTAAGTGTGGAACAACAATGGAAACCCCCTCCTCCCACACATTTGCGAGCCCAGTCTCACTCTGAAGTGAGTTGCAGCGTCAGAAACCAACGAAAAAAGGCATCCTTTAACGTCGGCATGATATGCAGCCAGTTGTCGTTTTAGTTTAACGGCATCCAGCGGCATCATGGGGCAATGCGACGGGACAAGGATGAAAGTTAAGGCGGTGACTGTCCAAGTGGGGCAGGTGGGAGGGGTGGTGGATGGGACCAACAAACACCGACTTTCACCTGAGTGAGCGGTGTTCGCGTCCTGTCAGGTTCTAAAGCCAAACTCTGTTGTTTTTTCCTAAACCTAACCACGTGTTTTTGTTGTTGAAGAAAAAAAGGATCAATTTGCGGTGTTGTACCGATGTAGTGAGTTTATTTTGAAAGAGACTGTATGTAAGAGTGAAATTTCCTGTGAAAATGGAAGTGTATCGTGAAAGAAGATAATGCATGTAACAGGTAGAACTTGACATGGCGTCCCAGAACATCAACAACCAGGGTACCTTGCACGTCGTACCTGGACGTGGAAAGTCCATGAGCAAACGTCAATATGTGACGAGGTCGGAGTGAGATTGTGCTGCATTTGCAACATCAGAATTGGGGTGGGTGGTTTTCAAAACTTTACAAAAATGATAACTGACACTGACGATCTTTTTACGCAGCAGCTGATCCGATGTGCGGGGTTGAGAAAGTAAACAGGGTTTGATCTTTCTCTAGTTTGTTTCTAGTATAACCCGGCCATAACTCTCGAACAATAATGTTGCTCATATAATAATTGCTTCATTTGCTGTTTCACAATTTTAGTCTCTGAAATGTGGAAAAATCAGCCCCACTGATGCTAAAAGTCGGGTCCAAAGGTACAGCTTGTTTTCCTTACTGTCAGCAAATTCCATGAGAAGCCACCCTACAATAGACTCTTGTCTCTGCTCTCAACTCCAGGCCCACTGGTCCCTACAGAAAACTCATGGCTGGTTTTGGTCTTTTCATGGGATTTGTTGACATTAAGAAAAACAGAATACCACAGACTTGTCAGTGCTTCTTCATGTCCTCTAACAAGCAACATATTTGTCCTTTTAAGTTGTGCAATGCAGCCCACTAACACGTATTTTCTGACAGCATTATAAAACATTCTAGGACTCTCATTTTGAGGACCAGCCAATTTACCATCCACATTTATCGATCGCAGCCGGAATACCCAATCTATCTCGTCCAGCTCTGTGGTGCAGCATCATCCTTCAGAGCCCGGAGAGCGGCCTTCTGGGAACAGGAAGTGAATCAGAGCCTGCAGTGGACAGACTGACTCTGATGGCTCCCATCTGGCTGTTCTTTAAGGATTCCATCCAATCGAATTAGGTTTGATTGATCAACAGGAGCAGCCATTGGATGGTGGTCATGGCAACATAAATCACCCGCTGCCATCAATATGGATGGCTTTCCTGAGGAAGAGCAAAAGTGACAAAGTGTGCATGAAATTCAAGCAAGTTGACTTCCTCGTGGCCAATACACAGTTTACTAATTTAAATTTTGTGTTAGTGAGGAGAGAGATGATGATAGTAGAATCATTGTGTTTAAAGATGGATGTGCTTCACCTCAAACTCTGGAGAAACAAACAAGCTACACAGATCAAAAATCTGCCATCTGCTCTCTCTGATTTACTGACATTGAAGTAAACCTACTGATTATTATTGACATTATTAGATGTTGTTCAGCACTTTACAGTAGGTATATTTATGCTATAATTATGTTATCTAGATATTAAACCAAGATGAAATCAATATTTAGATTTAGTTCTCTTGGTCATTACAAAGTCTTCAAAGTGAGACAGTGGGATGAAACAATATTATTTTACTTCAAATCAAAAGAGATTCGCAGGACCTAAGGGTGTAGGTTTTGTTTCAACATCTGGGGACACACATACAGACGAGAGATTTCAGGGACAGAAAACTTTGAGCGTCAAAGACTGAATTTCCTGTAATCTGTTGAATTTTTATGCACCAATTTGTGCCTTTTCTGCGTCAGTTTATGATGTAAATGTCTTTAATTTTGTCAACATTAAAGACACACTGCTACTTCACGTTTTACCTGTGAGGACAAATGCACATATTAAAAATATTGAGGGCAAATTGTCTCTTACGTCCCCTCCCAAATCTACACCTATGGAGGAGAACAAAGACAAACGAGCAAGAAAAGCAACAACGTGAAAGAATTTGGAGAGTTAATTGGTCCAAGAACAGTTAATACTTTAACAAACTAAAGTGATTTTCATACATCTGAGAGTTTTTCTGTACTTAACACTTGGTAATCGCAAAGATAAAAAGTCTGTATCCAGATAGAATTGAGTGTCACCAAGTGTTATCTGAAAGAGACTTGAATAAGAGCAGAACAAATTTTGTGTGTAGATCACTCAGAACCTAAAACTGTCCTTCAGGGCACAAGCCTGAGAAGAACATTTTAATTTTAGACATCACAGTGATCTTAAATTGATAATGGAATTATGAAGGAACAATCTGACCAGGTGCTTAGTTTAACAAATGAAAGCTCTAAATGTTGATTATGCTACTTTAGTCTATCCTGACATTAGTGATATAGTGGTTCATTTAATTTAGAGTATACAAAAGGGTCCTTCCTAAACTTGCAAAATATGCATGCCATTGACTAATAAAGTTTATATGTACTGTATGTTATACACTGTGCACCAATGCAGGTGTCTTTAGTTGGTTTAGTTATAGTTGAAGCAGGGTGAAGCCAATTTGGGGATTTACATGATATCACCAGACCCTCAGAACAATGATTAAGGTGTATGTGGTCACACGACTAATCAGCATATCTGAAAACACCTCTGTGGGTGACCAAGAAGCTTTAAAGAATATGCATAAGTTGGCGCACACTATCAGGTGCAACACAGCAGTGAAAAAATGTCAATCAAACACCTGTACACAACCACATAGAACACTAAGCAGGCAAAACACCTGTATGTGTCGACTATAAGTCTGTGGGGGATTAATATTTCAGTTTTTTCAAGCTGTTTAAAAGAGACAGCTAATCCCAAATCAAAAACACATATTTTTCCTCTTACCTGTGGTGCTATGTATCAGTCTAGATTATTTTGGTGTGAGTTGCAGAGTGTTGGAGATATCCGCTGTAGATATGTCCACCATCTCTCCAATATAATGGAACTAGATGACACTCGGCTTGTGGTGCTCAAAGCGCCAAAAAATACATTTGAAAAACTTAACAGCAATGTCTCTTTCCAGAAATCAAGATCTGGTTACTCAAAATAATCCACAGACCTTGTTGTGAGCAGTTTCATGCAGAACTACTACTTACTTTCTACTGACCTGCTAACTGTATCACCGCACAGAAGGAAGAGTGCATCTACAGCTAGCTCACCTAGCACCACTGAGCTAGCTAACGTTACAGCTCAGCCGAGGAGGACGCCATTTATGTTTACATCTCGCACTGTCACAAGCACAGGCCTCTCGTCCATGAGTAGATGCCAGGCCTATTGGCAGTGAGCTGGGCTTTGAAGCCAATTTTCATAGAGGCCAAACAGTGGAATTACAATGTCCAGGTCTGTCATGTGATGCTGATGAGCCTGTAAAGACTTTCCCCCATAGACTTACATTGTGAAAGAGAAGTCTGTAAATCCAACCCGATCTCACTCCGAAGTCGTCAAAATCCGGCGTTCAGTCAGTGACCTCTGGCGTGAAAACTGACAAAAAAGCCATTCTTTCATGTTGGCGTGATACACAGCGTGGTGGGACAATTACAAAAGTTAAGGCAGCAGAAGTCAAACTAGTGCGGGCGGGAGGGGTGTTGGATGAGTTCAACAACCACCGAGGACCACGCAGGAGGCCAGTGTTCACCTCCCATGACACTGTAATGCCAAACCCTGTTCTTTTTTCCTAAACCTGACCACGTGTTTTGGTTTTTGAAGGAAAACAAATGTTAATTCGTTGTGTTGTACCAAGGTTGTGCGTTTATTTTGAAACACTGTGTGTAAATGTTGAATTTCCTGTGAAAACGGAAGTGTATTTTGAAAGCCGACAATGCATGTAACAGGCAGAACTTGACAATGTGTCCCAGAATGTCAACAACCAACGCACCCAGGGTACCTTGCACGTCATATGTGGACGGGAAAGTCCATGACCAAACGTCAGTATGTGACGAGGTCGGAGTGAGAACGTGTTGTCTAGATTAATAAACAGTAACACAGGTAAGAGGAAAAATATATATTTTTTCATTTTGTGGTGAACTGTCCCTTTAAAGAAATGTCTGCCCTCTGATACAAGTTGTATCATCAAATAATTAATGAACACAGCAGCCTAATCACATATTGATTAATGATCGTGTTTTGAAACAATATCGGGCGTCCTGTTGTGCGCATGTTATGAATATTGGAGGCCGTTGTTGGGACTCCTTTGACTATATGGAAATAATAATTCATAGAGCTGCCTGATGGTTTATGCAGATGGAGGCTGGGGGCAAAACACAGAGTCTAATGTACAACCGAGGCCACGTGTTTAGTCATAACACATCAAAAGAATATGAGATGAGAAGGAGGGGTGCACGAGGCGAGACAAATTAGCAGCTTTAGAAATTGATAGCAGGTGTTTACATGTGCTATCTTTTGCATATTATAATGTCGAAGCAGGGTGTGTGTGTAATAAACATTACAATGCGTTGTATAATAATCAATATAATTCACAATGACCTTGACGTTTTATGATGGATTGGGAGACACGGCCTACTGTAATTGCTGCCCACTCCTCCCTCCTTGCTTCCTTCCTTTCACCCTGACGCCTCCGCTCCTACAGGCCAGCCAGCCTCTCCCTCTCTCCTCCTTTTTTGACATTAAAAACCGCTCCATCATTCTCGATGCGCCGCCTTGTCGCCTGCCGCTCAGATGACCATTAATCGCTTAATTCCAGTAAACCTACGTGCGCACAAAAGGCCGCTGTCTGCCGCTTAATGCATGTGTGATTAAGCTTTTAGGCCGACCACACGGCATTATTAGCCAGCAGGTCCTTGTATAGAGGGCCAAATGCCTTCAGGGGGCCCGAGGGTGGTGCGGGGTAGAGGAGAGGAGGGGAGGGTGTGTGTGTGTGTGTGTGGGGGGGGAGTTAATGACACTGACCCTCACTTCCCCAACAGCTATTCAATTCAACAATAATAACGGGTCACGCAGCTGATTTATGAGGCTGAGGCTAATAATTGTCAATTGCTAATGTGGGGGTGGGGAGGAGGGGGGTAATGCCTGTAGACTATGCTAAATAAAATATGCCTTGACCCCACTGGGGGTGAAATGCAGGAGGCCGAAGAAGAAAAAAATTGACAGATGATGTTTCAGACAGTCTCCCCCTTTACTCCAAAGCATGTTGCAGCTTAACTCTAAAAAACACAACCTTGTTTTGGTGTCTGTGAATTCAAACATGCAGAGCAGCAGCATCCAGGCCAGGCTCGGGCCCGCGCGCCCCATCCGTCCGCCTGCACGGCTGCAATAAATTAATAACAACCAAACAATGTGTCGTGGAGAGGCGGATTCAATTACTAAGTTTATTTACAGGGAAAATCTCATGAAGGCCATTGACCAACGTTAAACAGCGCGGGATGAAACGATGACAAGAGCTCCGATAAGAATTTAATTCCATCTCATTTCAGACGATTTTATGAATCAAATTCTTGAACACTGGCAAGAGATTTAATGATCACATCTTTGCGAAATCTTATTTCAGAACCGGTCGATGGCATTTCTCTGCGTTAATGTCGACTTAGAGGTTGGAGTAATTTAGTAATTGATTCCTTGCCTGGCTCTCGCTCGTGCCAAGGCCGCGTTTGAGGGTAATATGTTTCCTAATCTTATCCCCCCGGAATAAGATTTTTATGTTAATCCACTGGCTGGTCTCTTGGTCACTTGGGGAAGCACAGATAAAGGCTCAGAGGGGCCGGAGAGGCCAGCGGAGACGAGCTGAGCTCTGCGGGAGCTGGCTGCAGCATCTGGAAAACAACGAGAGGAGTTAATGGGAGATAACAGGGAAATATCACACTCAGAAGAGCCTGAAGCACATAAGAACAAAAATATTTACAGTTTTTCTCGTGCATAATCTGTAAATGACTCATTTTGTTTCCATACGGACTAAATAACAGGTCGATAATGGCTATAAATCTGCTTTTCCTAGTGTTATACTTTTTGTTATTCTTATTTTGGAATACGATATAAAGATGCAAAAACTCTTTATTCTGTGTAAAAAATCTGTCTTAAATTAGATCAGATAGCTTTATCCTCCTCTACATCTCTGACTATCACCATCACCGAGGCGCACGCGGTCCTCACATTTGTGCCAAAAACAGACTAAAGACGCATCAGGTGAACAAAACGTCACGAACATCTAATAACAATAACAACAACAGAGCGTACACGCAGCAGACTGGGACACTGAAGTCTTTTGTGAGGCACATTTTTTCCTCTGCAGACACTGAGAGAAGACACCAGCTTCTAATTGAATTTTGTCTCTTCTCCAGATGTCACTTTCCATCTGCGCGCTTGGAAACGCGATGCGCTTTTTACGCACCGGCCTGGAGCACCTTTAACTCAGATGTTTGACTTTTCCTCCCCTCTTTTGTGTCAACACGGTGTCTTATGTGCAGTTTAACACCCTGAAATCAAGGCAGCTTGGAGAAATAACAGAATATAAAAATGGTTTATGAGTTATTATATTATATTTGTTTTGGATAATTGTTGTGGAGCTGGAGCAGTGAAGTCGTGTTTGCTGCCCCTGTAGCTCAGATTTTTCTTGCAGGTGAAAGCTCGCCTTTATCCATCCTGTCAAATTGAGACATCAGACTAAATTGCCACGAGAGCATCCCCAAAATGAATTTTTTATCTGCTCTCGAGCCCCTCCCCTGCAACACGCGGCCTTATTAATAACCGTTTTGATAAGCGTAGGATTTCCTCGGGCGGAGGAGTGAGACATTGGAGGTGAAATGTGACAGCGGGACCCTCCCATCGCGCTTTCTCCCTCTCTTTATCCTCCTCTGTTTCTTTGCCTTTTTCGGGGGAGTGGATCCATCCAATCCATCCAGAGACAATGGCATTTTGTTCCTCTTTTTGTCCCTCCTGTCGACCCGCATTCCTATATTGCTGAGCAACGATAGTGCGCACTAAATGGAGAGGAGTTGCTCCCATATCGCGGCTATTGTCCGGCACTTGCCAGGGGAATTTAGGGTCTTGCACACATCGCATTTTCCTGATTTATTTAAGTGAAGGCTTATGGTCGGAGCCCTTTATTTGCCACATAATTACTAATTAACTGCCGCTTTACTTGAATTAAAGGCTCATTGTGTTACTGTAAATCACTGTTTGCGCGCACCGCTGCTGTTTGGAAACAACCTGCAGCCACCAGGCCCCTCTGCAGGACGTAAACACTCTGCACCTTTTGTATCCTGCAAAAGCTAAAAATAAAACAAATCCATTAAATCAAGTCAGAGTGCAAAGTCCCGCCTTCTGGATTTAATATTCTCACATCAAAATATCAAACTGCGGCTGCTGGTCCCACCCGAGCCAGCTGAAAGAATTAAAAGATGTTGAAACTATAAAAGAGGAGGCGTTTCAATAGCTGGTGGACTATGGTGTAAGGACTATAGACCGCAAGAATAAAGAGCGACTGCAGTGAAAGAAACCGATGGCTAAAAGCTATAATTGTATTTGCCTCGGCGAAATATCAGAAAAGACTTCTCGTTTCTTTGAGCGTTATTAGATTAATTCCCAGAGATGGTTTCTTTTCTCGCTGCCAGACGCGTGGAGGGAGGACGGTGAACCATTTGGCTCTTTGGTTTCAATAATCAAATTAACCATTTGGTACAACTTTTGGGTCCCAGCTCGTGTGTAGAAAGGAGAAAATAAAAAAAGACAACATTTACATAATAGGCACCGGGTTGTGTCAAGAAAGAATTAACTTTTTTCTTCTCCTTTTTTTGGCTCTCTGAAAAGACAATGTACACACGGAAGAAAAGGGAGAAACACACTGCAACACGTCAGCGATTGTGGAGAAAAATAATTGATGGCAAATGCGAGCGGGACTATTTTAAGAGATGATACGGGAGCTGCACCTTGGAGCCTGAAACACGGACAAAATGTTTAATTTATAAAAGCGCTTGGTGCCAAATTCAATTAAAATATCCTCTTATTTCTAAATAAAAAGGCGAATATTTTAATAAAAAGCGGCGTTTATGGTAAATTTGATGGCAATATCGACAGTTTGGAGGCATTAACAAGTGTATGTGAACATATAAAATTGATGATTTAAAAATTTAGAGAAGGCTTCTTATTTTTTTTAATTATTATTTTTCCCCTTGTAGCCCAGATTTCAACAAATACATGCTTATTTAATATCTTTCCAGCCTTCTTTAATTATGAAGAAACAACATCAATATTGCGAAGGAAAAAAATCAAATTAAAAGAAAAAAAGATCTATAATAATCCCATAATAAAATGTAATAGGTCGTGAGACAAAAGTTTATAATACCCAGTGTCCAAAGCGATGCTACAGACACATACTGATATGAACTGACTGTGGAGCATCCCAGATACACTTGGGATTATTATAAGAATATTATAGTGATTTTTCAGTGTGACCATCAGCACACAGATCAATCACTGCAACACGACCAGTGGTGAACAAATCCAACCATCAAACTCTCATCTGCTAAATTTAATTCTTGCTCCGTAATTCCTGTTGCGCCAAACTCAGCTTCATACGAGGACTTGAACTCGGCCCAGTGGAGGAAGAGAAAAAAACGAAACACACACTCGTGTGGAAGCGCCATACAAAAACGGTTCACCTTATTACACAAACCAAATTAACCACTCAGCCAATATTGTGAGCCTAAGAGGTCCGATGACTGCCTCGCCAGTTCGTTACTTTCATTAGAAAGATGTTATTTGCCAAATAAACGGAATAATGAAAGTAATAAAGACAATTACAAACTCATTTGAATCATAAAAACACACCCGGAAGTTTAGCAGAGATGATACTGCAGCGGTGCAGCAGGAAGAGAATTAGAAAAACTGTGTTTATTTTGGCAAAAAGGAGCATTATTAAACCGCAGCTGGTGAATTTCGTTTATTACTGTGCGTAAATTGTAATATGTGGAGACAATTTCTACGTTTCATTTATTGGCTTTAATTTTGGGAAGCAGAAAAGGCACAGAGTTGATTTAAAGGAGAAATTAAAAACAATGAAAAATGTCAGAAGTCGTGCAGTGTAATGTGAAATTAAACACAGAAATCAGAAGTGTTTGGTGCAGTAAAGCCACGTTATTAGGTGTGATTGGTGCGCGTACACTGTGGGGACAAATACCTGGACAAGCCTCTTATATTCACTGTTTTATCTTAAAGAAAAATGAGAAATCTGAGTGTCTTGTGTCAGGGGGTTTGGTGCAAGCAGTGACCTGAAACAAAGCAGAATTATTGGAGCCATAAATGGTGCAAAAGCAGTCACACATGAAACAGGTGACTTCACCTCAGCTGCAGGTTTTTATTTGTCCAAAAAAAGGAGATTTTAAACCTCTAAAACTCGTCTTACCTAAAAGACAGAATCAGTCTCTGCACCTGTTAAAGTGAGCATGTTTTGCTGTTCCAGTGCAGAGCACCAGAGTCAGACACAGAGAGAAGAGTCGGAGCAGACGGGCAGAGAGAGGAGGCAGAGGGGGAATACTATGTGAAATCCTGCCCAAGGTATACGGTCGCTTAAAAGGCTTAAAAGCTTGGAGAAAATTGGATCAGGGAGAATCGTCACCCAACTTTCATTATTTCCAAGTGGTGTGATTGAATTAAAGGGCAAGATGGTGGTTGGAGAGGAGTGGGGTGGATGGGTAGAGGGGTGGAGGGGGGTGCGGCGGCGGCGGTGGTGGTGGTGGAGGGGTGCGTAATGGCGTGGTATTAAATTCTAATTAGAGATGCAGGGGATCAATGATAGGGAGGTTGGACAGCCCGGGCCCCCAGTGCCAGCCCAATAGACTGATGAGTTATTGTCATGTAAAAAAGCGCTAGCAATAAGACCAAACGCTTTGCTATTGTCCAAGCGGAAAGAGCCAAGTTTATTATGAGGACTATATGCTCTAGAGACCTCGGGCTAGGCGGCTCTTAGGGGGCTTTTCATAAAACAGGGCTAGGTTCCTATAAAGGAGGCCAGTTTTGGAGCAGGCGCTGAGCAGTGAACATCTACCCACCGTCCAGCCTCCTTCCAACCAGTTCAAACCAAACAAGTCATCTTTCCCCCCCAACTCAGACCGCGCGTCCTCCTCATTTTTATTTTATTTTTTTTACTTTCTAACCCAATTTTTTTGGGTAGTTTTTGTTTGACGTTTTTTTTTCCCGGGAAGTGCAGCTTTCTAACTCCACCGAGCCTTCTCAAATGTATAAAATGGAGTATTCTTACCTAAATTCCTCTGCCTACGAGTCATGTATGGCCGGGATGGACACGACGAGCTTGGCATCGGCCTATGCGGACTTCAGCTCGTGCAGTCAAGCCAGTGGGTTTCAGTACAATCCCATCAGGACCACTTTCGGGGCCACCTCCGGCTGTCCGTCCCTCACGCCGGGGTCCTGCAGCCTGGGGACCCTGCGGGACCACCAGAGCAGCCCGTACGCCGCAGGTAAGCAGCGACTCCGGAGCCTCAACCCGGCGTATTATAGGACGCCTTGATTGCATTTGAAAATGGAAATGTGTTTAGTATTTACCAAACGAAATTTGCTTACACAAATGAAAGAATTTATCACGTTAGAAGCGATTGCA
The DNA here is from genome assembly GCF_006386435.1 of Epinephelus moara. Taxonomy (NCBI): domain Eukaryota; kingdom Metazoa; phylum Chordata; class Actinopteri; order Perciformes; family Serranidae; genus Epinephelus; species Epinephelus moara. The sequence goes on from NC_065509.1 coordinate 37,167,221, forward strand.
GGCAAGCGGTAATTCGGTTACGGGGTTATACTATCCCAGTCACACCCAAAACCGCCAACAGAATTATCTTAAGCTGCCAAAATGATAGGCATAATTTATTTACTTTGCGATGAGACATAAAGCTTCGAAAATAATTAGATAACCAAAGACTAAAGCTCATTATTGACACCGAATTGGAGTTACAGTAGCAACAAGCGGGGCGGATGGGAACATTATGACAAGTTTTCAAACTTGAGCCTCAATCTGAGGAGCAACAATTAGTTTAACATCACAATTAACCGCATCACAGGTCAGCAGCGTTATCAATTCAGAACTAATTCACAGGTAATCAAAGGCGTAATACAATTGGAAGCTTTAGCCCAGCATCCATAACCGGATTTTATACAAAATATCGAATTTACTTCCCTTTGACAACATCACTGTTACACACACTCACGCACAGATAAGACCACTAACGGTGACATTTTTATTTCGTTTACAGTTCCCTACAAACTGTTCACGGATCACGGTGGACTGAACGAGAAGAGGAAGCAGAGGCGCATCCGGACCACGTTCACCAGCGCCCAGCTGAAGGAGCTGGAGCGGGTTTTTGCTGAGACTCACTACCCGGACATCTACACCAGAGAGGAGCTGGCACTCAAAATCGATCTGACTGAAGCCAGAGTGCAGGTACACAGACACCGGCTCTCTCCAACAGACGCCAGCCTGCTCCCATTACGCACGATTACGCACAATTACGCACGGGTGGATTTATAATGCAAATAAACAACATTTTAACACACTGAATTTAATCACTTATAATTTTAATAGATTTTAGTGAAATAAAAGCTTTGACACGATCAACTACTGGCCTCCAAAAGCTGGCACGATCTAACACACACTCGTGCATCAATGCGCAAAACAAAGATGGTGTTGGTCTTTAGGGACACTTTAAGACATTTAAACATCATTTATAAGCTCACTGATTTGAGTTAATTCACCTCAGCTGTGCCAAAGAGACTTTATTCGTCATGGCTTTTTTAAATTAGGAGCGAATAACAATAAATATTTATCGATAAATAGTGATTGATTTTTTTGGCACACACCAACCATTCATGTTGATTTAACTTTTGCACCCTTTCTCATTTTTCCAGGTGTGGTTCCAAAACAGGCGCGCCAAGTTCCGCAAGCAGGAGCGGGCAGCTGCAGCGGCCGCAGCGGCTGCCAAGTCCAACTCTGGAAAAAAGTCCGACTCCAGAGACGAAGACAGCAAAGACACCAAATCTACCGACCCCGACAGCACAGGAGGACCGGGCCCGAACCCCGTGCCCACCTCCAACTGCAGCGGACCGAGCCCCACCGGAGGCCAGGTCAACACCACCGGGAACGGACAGGTGGACCAAGTGAAGACCTCCGTGTCCACCGGCATGGGGGTGACAGCACCGAGCCAAGGCTGGGCCACCGCCCCGGGGACCATCACCTCTATCCCGGACTCATTGGGCGGGCCGTTCGCCAGCGTACTGTCGTCTTTGCAAAGACAGAACGGAGCCAAAGCTACATTAGTAAAGACCAGCATGTTCTAATGAAGCTTCACAGCGGGGGGAGAAAACAGAGCAAAGAGGGAAAGAGATGAGTTTCCTCTTCCCCCGGAGACTGAAAAGCAATTGCCCGAGACAGACTAAAGGACAATAACAAGCAGTTAAAAAGAAGACGACAACCCTGTTATTTTATTTCTATGCCTTGCGTCGTTTCTTGTGGTCAGTTGACACCTTTGCTGTAAAAATATCCATCTTGACAAGTCATGTTGTCTGATAATAACATCGTTTTTGTTTTCTTAAAACAAGTGCAACTCGGGTGAAACGTTTCCACTTGTTTCCGGTCACGTCTAAAGACTGAAACCCTGAAAAAAACATGCGTAAATTCAGAACAAGACAACACATCTCATCCCAAAGCAAAATGTCCCTCTTGTTTTAGGAAACAAACAGATTTAGGACTGAACACTGGATCAAGTGACTTGTTAAGATGAACATTTTTCTGTGGCCAATTTGTGAGCAAACAGACGTGTGCGCACCGGAAACGCGCGGTGCCACCAGCGCTCAAAGGAGCCTCGTGAAGTCACATTAAATGTCAGAGTTCAACAGCTGCTTTGTTTGGTAGAGAGATGATTCATATCCATGACTGAGGATGCTCTCTGACACAACAAATATCCACCGAGACGCTGACGCATTTTGCTTTCCTGTCTCTCTCTATAAACACAACCTGCTGTTTGGGAAGTAGCCTCTTTAACAGCTGTTTGTTTTTTGTTTCCAGGGCTGCTGAGAGTTTAGTTTCTTTAAATTATCGATATAAACACAATTATTTCCTCGAGAAAAAAAGGCACAAACTACTGCAATGTTCACCTCTGACAGGAAATCTGTGTGTTTTGTGTGTCTTTCTACGGCAGTGTTTTTGTGGCTCAAACTGTATAGTGTTAATACGTATTATTGTCTCCTATAGTTGAACCATAGGCCATACTCCCTCGTAGATCGATCATACAAGTCTTTTTGATGTTTTACAAAATTCCCTCGGAAGAATTTATTTTGGGTAAAAAAAAGGGGAATGGATGCAAACATTGTATTTATTTCTATATAATTTGCATGTTGTCTCTTTGTCTGATTTTACAATGATTTCTCTTCCATTTTGTGAGCATTATGTAACATGTTTTGTCCAGGATCTGAAAGTTATTTATATGTAGGTAATGAATGCTTATATTTAAGAAGGAAATATTTCTACATGTGCACATAGTTTTCCAGGTGTACCATTGAAATGGTTGTTGATGATAAAAAAATAATAGTCCAAGTTGCTTTTTTGTCATGTTTTCTTCAGTTAGATAAGAAAACCGAACAAAGTTATTAGTTATTATATTAGAGGTTTGCATATTCTTTAATTATACGATCTCAAAAGAAAATTCTTAATGATTGCTCAGTCATTTTTGGGTCACACTCGTTTGAACAGGCCGCAGATTTCAGGACCACGGACAGCTCCGCACCGCCTCAGGAATCATTTATCCTAAAAAAGGTGAAACTATTTGCCTTTAAATTGACATCATTTCACCAGTTTTCAATGCACATTTCAAGAATCAAATGTGAGCTTTCTCTCTTGCATTGTGGGTAATGTAGGCGCCAGTTTTTTTTTTTTTTTTTTTTACAAGGAAGGAGAATGTGAGGAATAAAAAAAGACGATATCTGAGGATATATCCATCAGTTAAAATATTCTTACAGCATAAATTGTTTAAATTCTCCAACTGTGACCCCCTTATTTCCTAACCTCACTTCCTTTATACCTACATTTATGTAACGTTACATGCTCTACTAGTTCACCATTAAAAATACTGTACTGTAAATCAGAAATGATTACTACATAGTAACTGTACATCGCAGGCCATAATGGTGGAACCAGTGGTATAATGGAGGGTGTGCACAGATAAAGGAGGTATATCAACCTCTCTTTTTCTGCTCGGTTCCCACCTATCAGCCAAAAAGCCCCAGGAATATATATAGAAGAGTTGACCCACTTCCGTTTCACTTTCTTTCTATAGTCTATATGTAGAAACAAAAGATTTATAACAGGAGAGAAGATGGAAACCATTAGTCTATAACCGAAACAAAGCGCACTCTGGCACGCAATTACGCAGGTACCCAAAACTATTATTATTATTAATTCTAAAGAGATGACAGCCTATTCTAAAGCTCGACATTAAACTGATTTCATTTCTAAATTTGGAAGCAGGTCAACTACAGGAAAAAAAGGTTCAACAAATAACGACCACACATTGACAGGTGAGGTGTAACTGCTCCAAAGACAGACCTGCACTAAAACCAGCTGTCATTACATTTGTGACACAATCTGTTCCTCTGGGGTCACAATTTTTGGTTACACCCATCACATTTTATGCTTTTATTTTATGCTATACATTTTAGATAAAGATTTATGTGGTAAAAAATTCGGAAGAACAGCTAGAACTTGTATAATGGATACATCATTTTGGGCAACATGGCTACGCATAACTGAAATTAATATTCAGGTGACAGAATTCGGTGCAACACTTGCTTCGCACAGAGCAGTATCAGGATCTGCCTGTGACTTAAAATAAATCCTAACCCAAAATGATAAATCTGACATCACGTGCACAATTTAATAGAAGCTTAAGCTTCTTAATTGCTCTGTTTTTAAGCTTATTATCTGCTAATAATATCGTTTTATCTGACGTCTGATTTTGTAGGTCTCCCTCAATGACACTTACTGGCTAAATAAATAAATAAAAACAAACAAACCACTATTTGAAGCACAGAGTGACGCGATTTCATCTGCACTATCAAATATTTGAAGTATTTATTCACCACGTTTCTTCCGCTGCTTTTAATCTATCAGCTCGTGCATTATCTTTTTTCTTCTTATTGCAGAAATAACAAACACAACCACAGTTTTAATTTATAACATTTTATTTATAAACATACAGTATGCTATAAATGCCATTGCATTTAAACATCAAATTAATCTATATTTCAGATAGTGTTCAGGTGAATATTACAATAAATACAGAACAGACGTAAAGGTTTCATTCCCCAACTATCCTGTTAAGAAGACTGTCTGAATAAAGAGCTCCGTCTCAAAGATCCCGCTATAAGAGACTCAGCCGAGATTTATTCTGCAACTAAATGAGGATAAAAAAAGAAAAAAGAAAATACACAACCGGAACAGAAGCTTAAAAATACTGTAGATCAGAGAGATGATCCCGGAGGACAAGCTTGGCTATAGGACGCTGTTCTGGAGGAGGAGGAGGAGGAGGAGGAGGCTGCTAGTTTGCTTTCATACAGCAAATCATTTGGTTTTAGGCTTAAACGTGCATTTTTTTTTTAAACATCCACAATACATAACCGAGCTCTTCTCATACAAGTCCAAAATAAAAGAAGCAAGTGACTCTAAATGTCCAGCTGGCGGCACAGATCTTTAGTTTTCATCCAACCAAATATTGCACATGTGCAACTGCTGCTGCTGCTGGTATGAGTGTTCATATTACCTCTGCGCTTTAACTAGATGTAACATGGACTGGTGATTTTTTTTTCCATTTTTAAATTTTATGAATGAATCCTACCACTGAGCAATTATCAAAATTACCTCAATTAATAGCATACAGAAGTCTATATCTCTCTAGAATAAAACAACATTCAAAATTAAATCAATGGTCTCCCCTGCAGTAAATATTTTCTCCAAATAGAGGACAACTGTTTTTCCTTTGCACTGTTTTTTATCACTGCAAATCACTGAGGAATAACAGAGGGGGGAAATATGAAATTAAGGGTGTTGTTAATGTAAAATAAGCAGTACTTATCAACTGAAGTAAAGCGGGATGTGAGGGAGGGCTGCAGCCAGTCTGTCTGCAGTTTAAGGGTTCAAATTTGGCCAAATCCCTCCCGACACCCATAAGAAGAAAATAAAAAAAGAGAAATAAAACACCATACAGCTGGTGTTCTTTCTCCTGCATCACCTTGCTTTCCTAAGGCACATTAAAGTTCTGACTCTCCAAGCGGACAGGCTGACCGAGGAGCAACCTGCCGTGACCCCAAAGCACGAGAACAGCTCATGAGTCGAGTTATTGCCCGAAAGATGAAACTACATCCATAATATGTGTTTATATTAGAAGCTAAATTTATTCAGGAGCACAGAACAAGAGACGTTAGATCACTGTGAGGGCCAGAGGATAAAACTGTATATACTGTCTGTGAATCTAAATAGTGGGTTTATAGTGACCTTTATTGCACTTAAAAGAAAGTTTCTGTATATATTTCTGTTTTAATTTATACTCAATTCAAAGGGCATTAAATTATTAATATACTGCAGATCCAGCCTGTTGAGAGAAATTAAAAAGAAAACCCAATCTGAGCTGCCTGACCACATTTTCAGTTTTCTCTCCATGTTTTAGGATATTTATCCAAATTAATAAAACTGTTCTTAAATGATAAAATGAGTCAGTAACTAAATGATATACTGCGTTTCCATCAAATGGAAATAAATGATTAATATTCACATTTTTTCCAACCAGGAAAATAGAATCTGATTCTACTTAACCAAGACGTGAACACCATATTTTCTGTGTGTGTTCACTCTGACAGTATAGGAGGTTAACAATAGCCTACCTGTGTTTGAAGCATCTGTTAATGTTATTGTGTTTTCTTTCCAACATGGCCGCCACCCCAGAACAGTCTCTCCCTCTCTCTTTCTCTTGCTGTATGATGAAACAGAGTCTGCGGTGGTACGTGGACCAATCAAATCCTGATTTCACTCACATATCAGATGACATAAACACGAAGAGTATATATTTTTTTTATACGTGTGACTGTCCCCAGATCCCCTGTTTGGCCCGTGATGAATCTTCATTGGTTATTGAGCTGCAGAGGATGCACAGATCCCGATACGCTGTGAAGGACATGATTTGCAGATAATCGGGTTAAAAACAGGGTTTCTTCCAAGAACCTTGTGCTTTCCTGTTGAGCGTCACAACGTGGTTGGCTGTCCGGCCGCTTGAAAGGAAAAAGAAAGAGAAGGAAACCCACAATTTTATAAACCACAATTGTTCTGGTTGTGGATTTTAAGGTCAAGTGCATGCAGCTCTAATGAAAGAAAACCTCCTAATTTGAGATAATGACGTTTGAGTCTTTTGACTGAGGCTCTGATTTGATTCTGTGGTTCTCTGATCCACAAATGTTAACAGCTGCTGAGAGGTTATTTAAACGTCAGCTGTGTCTTTCACAAAGTATGAACTCCTGCTCTTGTGCAGTCGAGGTGAAAAGGATGGAAAGTTACTGTCATCCTCTCCCGACTACATCACCAGTTTCTCTTCCTCCTGATGCAGCTTCAGATCCGTCCCTCCGCTCAGCCAAGCTTCACTGTGTCTGACACTTCTTTATTAAAGCTGCACCGGGTCGGATTCTTATATTAAAATACACTCGTCTTATCAGCCGCACAGCGGGGCTGCAATAAAGAATGAAACCTTTGAAATACACCTTGGATTTCTTATCATAAGACAGTGTAAAGTTTACTCTGAAAACAATAAGTCAAACAAATATTTGTCTGTTTTTCTACCCGGTTTATGAGCAGCGTATTTACTGCTGGTACTACAACACCATCACCTTATTAAAAACTGCATTTATTCATCAGTGAAAATATGAAATATGGCCAACATTACTAAGCAATAAGGAGCAACAACACCTTCTCCTTTTTATAATATTAGAGAATGATTAAACTCTCTGTTTATGAGCATTATGTAACAGGAAAGTATTTATTTCTAGTGGTTGTGTTTTATATTCATGATGGTGGTTGATTTGCTTGGAACCAGCTGACAGAACCTGACATTCATAATTCAGTTATGTTTTGGATGGATGGATGGAAATGCTGTTATAGAGACAGCCGGCAGAGAGAAAGGAGGGTGGAGGGACTCACAGCGGGAGCGGATGTAGCACTGATGGCAGTTGAGGAGGCCGTTTCTGATCCGGACGTCCGTCCCTGTGGTTGTGTCGCCTAACTGTCCCTTACACACCCCACACTGAAGAGAGGGAGAGAGAAACAGAGTGTATATATATATATATATATATATTTGTCAACAACTGTGTTCCCACAGGATTTTGTGAGACTGTGGTGGATGGATGTCGAACCTTCTACAGGGGTCCAAGAACATTTCAAAGCTACATGCAAAATCTGGCACTCTATAAGAGGAAAACTGAGAGGCTAGATCAGTGAGAACTGTGTCCACTTGTATACAATTTAATTATAAATACACTGGCTGTATAGATAGGATAGATAGATATGATATAGATATGAATGGCGATGACGTGGCAAAAGTCACACCCACAGAGCAGGTCAAGGACACAAACATTAAGCTTAAAACAGCAACGTTACTTCAACTTCATTAAATTACCAACAGTCTAATGTTACATGATAAACCAACTTGCTCCTAAAGGATTGCTAAAAATAGTTTCATCGTCAGAGCCACTGGTGATAACGTTAGCTAATTAGCCAACGGTAGATAGCTAGATATAATGTTACACATGTTACACCTTGTTTTTCACGACAAGCAGATGGATATGTCAGTCTAAATAAGCGAGGAGACTGACAGCTAACGTTAGCTTACGTTAACGTTACCTAACTTGGCTAATCCTGAAGCAACAGCGCAAAACCTGACTTTTATGTTACTATGAGAAGTGTGAAAATATTTTTGGTTTATTATGAAACTGTGGCGGGACAAATTAAACCAAAATGGGTGCCACAGTGGAGGTAATTAATGTGAAACACTGCGACAAACACCATGAAACGATGAAAAGCATCAATCAGTTATTCTCTCATAGCCTTATGACTTCCTCGTCTTGAATGTGACACTCACGTAGAAAGCCATTCGCTTCACTGAAAATATAGAGGTGATTCCTTAAAACATTATGTATGTCAAAAACAATTAGCTTCATTTTCATAATCTTTTATAAAAGCATGCAAAATAGGAATAGTAAATTTGCTCTGGGACTACTTTCAGCAGCGCAGTAATACAAGTTTTGATACAGGGAGGGTGTTCATGGTACTGACTCCAAAAATGCTCCTTGTAATGACGGAACATGCCGTCTAATACCAGTCAAGGCTTTTAAATGAAGGCTGGGACACAGTCTTTGACCCCATGGGAGCTATGGGGTGTTACACATGCACAATGCAACTGGAGCTGTGATGTTGGAGGGTTACAGCAGACAGCGATGGAAATAAAGGGATGGTGTCCACTCAGAGGCTCTTTGGGTGCGCTTGGTCTGACAGAATGTTTTGGGTACACTTGAATGGATAAAGGCCGATATAAAACATTTTCAAATAGAAAGAATTTTTATGGCGTTTTATTTAAGATCTTTTCAAGAACTGCAGAATTGTAATTCTCACCCATATCTTTATTTTTCGTATAAAATATATTCTAACCAAAGGCCAAATGTGGACGTCTCATTGAAACACATCAATCATCCCCATGTATTATGATAGCATATGACATCGCTATGATATGACATCGTGTCCCAGCCTTAATTTATAGCCTCAGTACTGGTGTGACTCATCTAATAGTTTTTGTACAATGACGGAGCTCTATAACATGGAGTAATATGCTTAGGATACACAGATAAGATCTGTTTTTAGGATGAGCTAATTGTTGTGTTTTGTCCTTTTGTGGGATTTGTTGACGAGAACATGATACAGATCATCGCCCACCTAGTGCTTTAACTGCATTTACACAACACACATCACTGTTTAAATACAGTAGCATGTGCTTCTATAAATTAAATAAATAAAAAACTAAACAAAACGTAGAGTAATACTGAATCTTCTGTCACTGACCTTAAAGCAGTGAATGTGGAAATAAAGACTGAGGGTCTCTATGATCATGGCCGCTCCCTTCCCCAACGGCTGCCCACAGCTGGAGCACAGCTTCTTCCCACTGACAGACCTGCAGCAGAGAGAGGGAGACAGAACACCCATGACAGGGACTGTAAATCATGTACACATTAATTTTCATTGTGAATATCAAAGAAAAACGCAGAGTAAATAAGCTGGTCATCTGTCAGTGTATGGTTTTATCGGAAAATCAAGGAACACAGGAAGAGAGATACAGAAATGCTGATAAGTCACAACCGAAATGACTCTTCAAAACCTAAAGTAGCAGCAAGTCTCTTCACAGTACACAATGACAGATCCTGAACCTAAGGTCAGATTTCATCCTCTGCATCATCTCTGTCCTTGCAGTGGACTACAGTGGACAAAAATAGAAGAAAAGTTGGCTTGTTTTTGCTGCTCTCTGCTACTTTCTCTGTTGGCTTGTTGTTCTATGTCTTTGCTGTTGTTTGTGTTGCTCTGTAATGTTCATCAGGGTCTGTCTAATGTCTTTTTGTGCACTCTGTGATTATAATTGTATTTTAATGACCTGGGACTGCAGCTGGATTTCTAGACAACTAGCACATTTGCAGTAATGTTCACATTTTACTGTAAAATAAAGAAATCGTTGAAACAAAACAAATTAAAAACTCGTCTGTTTCCAAATATGGGATTTAAATTCCCACTGCATCCACTGGTCCTTGCTGCAGTGGTACATGTCATGAGGCGGGTGGAGAAATGTAGGCAGCAAAGCAGAAAATGACAATGCAGAAATGAAGAACGCCCCCCCTCTCTCCCTCCATGTGGGCTGTTTGTGATGCAGTACCTGTTGGGTGCTGGAGGCAGTGTGTCTGAAGGTGGTGGACATGCTGCGGGGGGTTTTGATGAGCTGCGGCACATGTTATTGTCAATGGGACCACTCCTGGAAATGGACAGCAACATGCAACATGATGATGACTCACAGCTACAGCGACTCTATTGGCTGCCACAGTCAGACATGAAACCAATCCGAGACAGAACGAGCTGAAAAACCAAAATCTACTCAGTAATGTTTGGACAAGATCCACTTATTCTATCCTTTAAAATGCAGAGTTATGTGTTACTGATTCAAATGAATGTTTAAAACACTTGTGGTGTCGCAGACTGTTGTTTCTTTATGTGGAGGATGAATATGGGGGGGAAATATAGATACAAGATGCCACCTGCTGGTCAAACAGGTGAACTGAAGGTGTTACTAAAAGACTCCCTCTTACAACCAACCAATGAAAAAACATCTCACAGCCATGACAGCAACAGTGGACCTTCTTTTTAAGTCATTATTGGTCATTGAAAGATAACCTCTATTTTGATAATAGGTGCATAACGGTGCTGTAACCTGTGCTTGGTTAGTTTTGTGCCCCACACTCTCAGCTCATTATATATGAGACAAATGGATGCAAATTTGAAAGTGATTAAGCTCTGGACTTGAAGGCCTCTCACACACATTCACACACCTCCTGTCTCCTGCAGGCCGGCTGGACTTGTTGCTGTCTGCTGAAGGCTGTTCCTGCTTCTTCACTGGAGTCGAGGTTTTGGTCGGCTGTTTTTGTCCGTTCTGCAGACTGTGACCGACTGTCTCTACCTGACTGCTGCTCATCGAGCTGAGGATCAGAAACAAGCCATGTTGAAATTAATCCTACTGTCTGCTTTTGCTTGCATAGTTATTTGACTGCTTGACTGATTCCAATAAGGTCTACAGTATTATTTTATGATTGAGCTGAGCTGAGAGAAAAGCTGCAGATACACAACGATCAAAACAATGACTTGCACAGTATATAGGTGACACATTAAACTTAAACATGACAAGAGCCCTTTTGTAAGTTATAAGGGGGTACATCTATTTCTTTATTCTTCTCTAAAGTTTCCATCCTCTACACACGTTTCTCCCATGACTGGAAATAAACCTTGTTACGTTAAGGCCTCATTTTATGCCACTGTTGCTTAGGATGTCAGTTTAAAATATCTAAAATGTGACACTAACCTTCTGCCTGTCTTCATGCTGTCGTCAGCAGTGCTGATGTCACTGGTCCTGTCGTTTTCTCTCCGCTTCCATTCGACATTCTCTGTGCTCCCCCTCTGAGCGTCCAATCAGAAACAGGGAACAGTTAGCTGAACAACCAATCAAAAAAAGAACCTTGTGCCCACTCAAGTCATTCTAACCAGTTGTCACCCTCCTGAATTCACACAAAATTAACGCATGCTTCTAACAAACTATCTGTAATCAGTCATTCACCGATTGCCTCTCCAGCAGTTCCTGCTTGCGTTCCCAGTCGGCCAGCGAACGGACGATGGTGTCCTGGGGCTCTGAGGTGGAGGAGATCTCCCCTCGGCTGGGGGAGGGCAGGGCTGAGGAGCGGGGAGTCAGAGGTGCTACAGTTTCCTCCAGTATCCTTCGCTCCTGTTTTGATGGGAGAACTGGGTGAGTTATCAGCAACACATTACGTACCATTATGGGTGAAGTTTATCAGTCAGCAAATACACTTTTCTCTCTGATTTTAAAATAACACACGCACACATATACATTTAACTGGTGATCTCATCCAGTCAAAAATGATCCTCGTCAAATTGTCAAACACATCAAAGGTGCAACATTTACCCTCAAGGATTAACACGCACACACCTCCTCATGGTACTTCCTCTCCTCTTCCGCCACTTCCCTCTGTGCTCTCTCCCACTCCTCCTTCAGCTTCTCCTGCTCGCGCCGGTACTTCTCCTGTTACCATGGCAACAGACACATGACATACAGCACAGAGCCTCAACGAAAACGAAGACTAAACTCTCTTCAGGTGGATATTTTGGCAGGAAAACAGAGATGATGCGCAGACATATGTGGCATCAAAAGGGCTCTGAGAGTCTAAGTCTAAATCAGTCAATGAAAAAATTCTCTCCTGGCGCATCCTACTTGATTTAATTCAGAAAGGTACTGAGACCTGTAAATCCTGCTGCAATAACTCGCAGACTCAGTAAAGCATCCATGTGGGATTCCCTCAGTGTGAACTTAAAATATGAGCCTTGGCTTAGAGACATCAGTGAGTGCAAAGGCAGCTTACTCCTCTGTTGTGTCTTAACACTTGCTCAGATCTGATATTTGCGTGTTAGAGATAAAAAGCAAACATAAGAGACCAGAAGCAGGCAATGCGGACGTGAGGCAAAAGTAGAGCATGCAGAGGTTCCTACACAATCTCCGTTTCAAAAGCCACCTTCAATTTTTTATGACTGAATTTAAGTTTTTCCTTGATGTACGATACTATCATAGTGAGTATGGGTGACATGACCACAGGAAAGATGACATCCTGCTGACATGTAAGATTATTCTAGACAAGCACAAACCACATGATACTATTTTTTTTAATCTTTTCAGACTTGTGTAGGAACCCCGCAAAAGAAGGCAGAATATAAAGATCCAAGATTTAGAGAGAAAGCATCTTAAGCAAGACAGATGGCAGACCAAGATCAAGGCACAGAGACGACACAGACTCAACCAGGGAGATAACAAGCACATTGATGCACCAAACATTCATCCATTTCAGCGCATCTCATCTCAAACAGTCAACCGGGAACGAGATAAATTTGTACTCATCACTGAGATTTATTATCAGGATTACACTACTGATGAGTACAGTATGTCATGGATACCAATGAATCCTTTAAATATTTAAATATGTGGACCTGAGATGCACCTCTGATTGGTTGAGGAGAGAGAGGGTGATTTGGGCAGCAGCAACAGCAGCAACCTTGGACAAAGTCCTCGTCTGTCTATGTGCATGAGATGGAGACAGCGAGCAGATAAAACCAAACCGGAGGTTCTTCTACTGCACAAAATCGCCCTCTAGTGGTCAAAGTGTGCACAGGAGTGGCTGGGGTGTGCCTTCGGAGGAGGATATGCTCAATATAAAACAAACATGGAGGCAAGCTTTGCAAGTAGCAGTGAAATGTGGTTAATCCATCTGATTCTGAGCTGAGCACAGGCTGTCACACAGCAGCTGACTGTGTCACTGCATGGTGAGTTCACTCTGGTTTGGTACACATAAAAGTATCCAAATTTGTGGCTTAACGTGTTAAAACTGGTTTTTAAGGGTTCAGATTTCTCAAATGGGGTTGTATGAGGAACTTATCCACAGTCAGTGAATTACATACAGAAGATGTCATTCGGCACGCCCCCAGTTTGGAGAAGCAGGCTGGAGTTTGACGTGGAAGCTAAGCAATGCACTGCTGTGGAGGGGTCAGCAACAAAACATATTTTAGCCACCTGAAAAAATCAATATCAGTTTATATTTGGAATATTTTCATCGCTTTACCTTGCCTTCTAACAGTAATTTCCAACAGGGAACTGAAGCTGTTACATTGCTTTCTTCAGAACCAGACTCCATTGAGAAAAAATATGATTTAACACTGCTGAACACAGAAGCTGCTGGTCTACCAGTGCCTGGACCAGTGAGTTTGTTACTGTTATTGCATGACTTTAGTATACAAAAGAACCCTTTTATGTGTCACCAAAGTCACACAATAACACAAACAAACTAACTGATCGAGGCAGCAGTAAACCAGCAGCTCCCATGTTCAGTGAACCAAAATTATGTTTGTTGTCAAAGGAGTCTGGTGGCTTTGACAAGAGCATATATGGGGAACTGAAGTTGTTAACTGCTTCCCCATCACTCTTGCTGCTTCTCCAAACTGGGAGTGTGCCGACAGACATCTACTGTATGTTATACAGTAAGGTAAAGGGAAAGGTTTTGGATATTAAGGTTACATATAACCTTTTTGTTCCTTATTTATAAGCTATTATTGACTATATGTTAAAAATCTACTTCGAACCCACACTGAAATGCTGTATAAAACAGCTTTGATGTTAACTAGATGACCAAAAAAACTGTCCTTGGGGATAAGTTAAAGGGCCAGTGTGTAAAATGGGTTGAAAACAGTGACATCAATGGTCAAATTCTAGATTGCAGGGCTCACTCGCTCACCCCTCCCATCGGGTAAATGACGGTGGCCTTGTAGGGACAAAAAGCCTTGCGCACGAGTTTTTCAGGAGTAGGTCTATCTAGCGCCGAGGTGAATATTTATTTAGAAATCTAAACCATGTTACGATATTGTAATGAATACCTCACGAGCAGGAGACCAGAGGAGCGTTCGGGAAAAAGGCCAGTTTATTTGAGCACTCCAAAAACTCCGGTAACACTCCAGGGGGTGAAAGACTCCGTCCCAAACTCTGACTCTTCTAGCGTAACACACACACTCGTTTACCATACCGAGTGGGGACCCCCTCCCCTCTCTGCTCCACCAACCTCCAGCCCGCACGCTGACTGACAGCGTAGCCTGTAAACAGAGCTCAGCTGTTTATTTAGCCTAGCAATATCTCCGGACTATAGTAGCTGCCATGGACGACTTTGAACGCGATTTTGAAGAGTTTCTTGTAGCGGACACAGACCCAGAGCCATACCTGTTTGAGCCGGAGCATACAAATGAGGAACTCCATGTGTTTGATGCTGAGCGGGCGAGAAGAGAGGCTGAATGCACAGAATGGGATTTGGTGCTACCATCGTTAGGGAGATATATCATCAGGAGGAAAAGCGCCGCAGAGAGTGCATCACAAGGAGTGAAGTTGCGTCTTCTTTTCCTCGCAGATGACGGTTCGGGTTCATTCTCTCCTGTTGCGTGGTAAGTGTGGTCCATTCGCAAACTTTATAACTAAAAAAAAACTTTTCACTACTCTCTATCGACGAACTACTAACACTCTCTGCTGTTTCCTCCTCCTCCTTCCTTCGTTCCGCTGTCTTCGTTGGTTCATTTATACACGCGAAACCAGAGATACTGGATGAAGCGAGATACCCAACAGGCTCTGATTGGAGGGAGGGCTAACCACGCCCACTTAGGAGACAGGAAGAGTAACCGTTTTCTTAACATTGGATAAGCCTACAGTTGGGTATCTCCCTTCATCCAATATCTCTGGCGAAACGCGTTCTCTGGCTGGCTAGATTGTCCGCTCGGTCTGCCTTACATACATGGCGGCGCAAGATGGCGACCTCTCTAAAGCAAGGCCCTTGCTATATATATATATAAAAGCATAATTATAAGGCTACGAAAACCAAACGAATTTTATTTTATAGCGATTATACACTTATATAACCATATTAATGGGTAGAATATTCAGATTCAGATTCAGATTGACAATAAACCATGCCAAATATTACACACTGGCCCTTTAAAAGCCCACAGATCTTTTTATACACTACTTTTTATCACCCAATCAGTACTTACAGGGATATAATGCCGGACTGATGCATTAACTCATATGCAGCTTATTTGTCAACAAGTCGTAGTAAATACAGCCTCTGCAACTGGCTTTAATCTAAAGCATTTCTGACCCAAATTCAATCATGTGGGCCGTGCTACTGACTTGCTGTGCCTATTGAGATGCATTGTAAACTTCAGGCCAATTAAGAGACTGAAGGTTTAATTATAGTCAATAACAGAAAGCCCTGAGAGACTCTGTTCTACTACGTATACTATGTATATGTATGCAAAAGATTATCCACTGTTGCACAAGACATACACCTTTGGTGAGTTTGACACACATGTTGTCACAGCCTGATAAAAGTCGCAGCTGCTGAATGCTACATAGCAAACTATCATGTTAACTGCATCTATAGCGCAAATGGGCTAATAAAGCTAGCACGTAGAGCTTGCCAAACACATAGCTGAACTTGTAAGTCAGCTATGTGTTTGAATAACATAAAGACAACAATTTAAAACATTTTTGCAGTTTGTAGCAGAGTGTGAGGTGCCATAAATATCAACCTTCACATGTTCATTTGAAAGACCTTTTTGTCTATGGGCTGTGGTTTACTTCAACTAGTTACTTATTACCCTAGGACTTGTTTGTACACTCAGCTGCTGAAACTCAGTATATACTTACAACTGAAAGTCTGCTCTACACCTGATCCTACACTGTCTTCTCTACGCCCTAACCTCCATAAGGAACTGAACCCCTGACCTTGCAGACTCATGCGTCATGCTTTACACTTTGAGGTATACTGTGTACCTGCAGCATGCGCTCCTGCTCTTGCTGCCACCTTTCCTGACGCTTTCGCTCCTCATCCGGGTCCCAAGACCAGCGGTCAGCCCGCTTGGCCTGGGGCAACACCGGCACTGACACCTGATAGACCCCAACACAAACACACACACACACACACACACACNGATAGACCCCCACAAAAACACACACACACACACACACACACGCATCAACATGCACAAATACGCACGGCACACAGATGTTCATGCACACATTCACACCCACAAACCGCCCACCATTCACACACAATCACGCACAATCTCACCCAACCGTGACGCCAATGAGACCATTAGATTGATATGGCCCCGACACGCACGCACAAACACACCGAGCACACACATCCACCACAGGAAAAGAAGAAGGGAAGGGAGGAGACAGAAATAGTTGGTCTACCACAACAGCACTACTCCAATGCTAGCCAAAGGATTCCTACTAAGGAGAGAGAAGACAGAGAAAGAGACAGATGAGCTCAAATGAAAACGAAAGCAGTCTCGGCCGTTTTCTACAGCATCCTCATCTGGCATGCTACATGAACAGCTCTGTGTGTCCTCTGATATGCAGTAGAGTGTCGTAGTACGACAGTGAGTTCACAAAACTGCACTAAAAACTAATCTCAGACATGATGAAAGTTTAAGATGCAGGCAGTCTTTTTCATGGTCTAAGTTATGTTTCTATTGAGATGAAAGATTTTTTTATAAGGTACCTGCTGATTTTAACTTGATCTTATCTGCAGCTTTAAGTCATCTGAAGGTTTTCAGCATTTGACTTCTGTTTTTATCTCTGTGTACATGCAGTCTGATAAACTACACTACTGTAACCCAGGAGATAAGCCAGATGAGAAGCAGTAAAAGGGTTTTTCAGGGTCTGACCACAAAATACTGTTGTAGTCAGATGATGCTTTTTACTCACGTTTCCACGGCGATCCTTCTCCTTCTCTTCTGTAAAGGAAATGTGAGAGAGAACGGTAGTTAAAATACAATTTAACATCAAATTAAAGTCCTTTTAATGGGATAAATATTTAGGAAAATGACAACAAGCAAATTGTTGGTTTGACAACCTGAAGGGATAGTTCAGACTTTTTGAAGTGGGGCTGTATGAGGTACTCATCTATAGTCAGTGTATGACCTACACAAACAAACTAACTAATCAAGGCAGTGGTACTACAAGGTAAAATTACTGATTTTGTCAATAGAGTCTGGTTTTGAAGAGAGTGTCAATAACATTTTCAGTTCCCTGTCAGAAAGTGCTGTCTGACAGCAAGGTAAAGTTGTGAAAATATTCTCAATATAGCGTACACTTAAATTAATACTGATTTTTTTAGTTTGCTAAAATGTGTTTTGCTACAGCCCCCATACAAAGCAGTACATTGCATAGTTTCTGTGGCAGTACTCCTGGCTGCTTCTCCAAACTGGGGTGTGCTGACTGCCATCTACTGTAGGCAACACACTGACTGTGGATAGGTACTTCAGAAAACCTCACTTTAAAAATCTGAACTATCCCTTTGAGAAGTAAAGATGAAAGATGCTGATGAAAGAATAAACAGAGAGAAAGCAGTGACAGTAAAACCAGTCCACCAAAAGCAACATACTCTGTTGCCCTTCAGTCATTGTGTTGTATTTATGTTTTGATGTATAAAGCTCTAAATTAAAACTTTTTTGATTCAGATGCTGAAGCAGACCTCATGTAGCTTTTGGTGGAAAGTAAAGCAAGGTAAAGCACACTGACATAAACATAAAACTGATCATTCATGAATTAAACAGGTTACCATTATGATTTTCATAAACCGTCATACAGTAGGTGACCTGCTTCACTGGACATTTTGGAGAGACCGTGCATCCTACTCAACAAGATGATACTGATATGACTTAAAACAACATACACTCTTTAACCATGACATCACACAGAGGAGTTTACCCCGGGTACACCATTGTAAACATTTACAACAGAGAAAGACTATATCTCTCATCATCAACAACACTGGAAATGAGTGAAAATCAAGAGATGGGACTAAAGGGCTGTTGTCTAGCCCTTGAATAAACGGCAGGGAAACCCTGTGCGTTCAGCACCCGGGGACGGAAACATGAGCTCCACCGACGAACAAAGGGGGTTTACCTGGTGGAACGAAGAACTCCCAGCGTAACTTAGGATTGCTGGTTGCCAGTGGAGACCTGACACTGTTTGCAAACTCTATAGCGAAATAAAAAAAATGTGTGGGTGGAAGGAAAGGAGGGAAGGAAAGGAGGGAGGGGGAGTGATAAGGGAAAGACAGATGTCAAAACCAGGTGTTGGTGTGGACATCAGAGAACTGGGGGAGGCTTTTACAGTTCTGCTCCTGTAATACTGTAGATTAATTTAACTGTAAATGGAAGAACAATATCAAGTCTTTAAAGTGAAAACAGACATTTTCTTTCTTTACCTAATCATTATGAAATAATGTTGACAGCACAGTGTAATGGTTATAGCATAATGACACCATCTGGGTTCACATTGGTTCCTTAAGCTTTGCTTTCAATATATAATTCTGTGTGCCAGCAGGTTTAATCTTCAGGGAAAACAAGGGCTCGAATTACAGCACAAAGGAGGTGCATCAACCGTGGCACAAGCAAACAGCGCTTTTGTTTTCCCTGAACCTATCCCCAGTTACTTAAGAGTATCAATGCAGGTTCTGAAAATGGTGGATGGTGGAACAACAGAAGTAACTGTGAAAACTGTGGTAGTCGCTAGGCTCTGAGGAAAAGCGATGTGGTTGATTTTGCAACAGCAGCGGCGGCAACAATAATACCACTTGTACCCTTATCCCACCAAAATTAGCCTGTGTACCTGGGGTTTTTTAAAATGGGAAAACCTGCTTAAAACGTGAAAGACTCTTTTCCAATTGCCAGTCAACCAGAGCCGTGTACATGGCCCTGCAGGAGAAAAATGTGCCTTTCAGTGTGTGTGTTTTTTTCTTACTGGTGTGTCACATCTGACGTACCTGATGGGCCGGAAAACAGGTTAGTAAACAGTAGAAAGCAGCATGGAAGCCAGTGAAAATGTTATGGCATTTACTTTTGTTTAATATCTCTTACTTATTCAGTCTCTTTTTCAAAACTGGTGCTGACCAAGTTTTGAATGATGTTCTAGTTCTGCTTGGGGGGAGATGAACAGTATTTTCTGGCGGCCTGTCATTGCATTGCGCGGGCGATCTGCTTCCATCAGCAGTGAAGGAAACAGATCGAAGCTGGAGTTTATAAATACAGGTGACTACTGCAGTCATTTGTCTTGGGAGTGAATTTCCCATAAAATACAAAAGCCAGATGTTAACGGCTGTTTGTGTTTTTTTTGTGTAGTGGGAAAGAGGCTTTGGAAACACTGGGGGAGGAAAAGTTGTCTGTTTCCACTTTAAAAAGGTTGTTATTCAGATTTAGTAAAAACTCAGCATGTTTTCTACCTGACTGTAATTTCAAGGAAATCTTAACTTGAAGGACAAAAAGTCAGAATAAAGACAGAAAATAAAAAGAAAGCAGTGCTTTTATTGCACTATCTGGAAAAGCAACAGTTAACCTCTTTTAATCATGTTTTTGTTGGGAGAAAAGTGAACAGGGGACTTTAGTGTAAGTGCCAATTAGAGATTATTGTCTGTTGAGCAGATGAGAAAGGTGAAGCAGGAGTTTGTGCAGGGTGCCAAAATAATCACATTATTGGAGGCCTCTTAAACTCTGATTCAAACATCTTGCACTACAACAAAACAGAAAGAGTGTCAGGCTGAAAAGCAAAAGGGAAAAAAGCCAGCAAGGAGGATATGCTAATCAAACTGAGAAACCAAGGAGATGTATGGAAAAGCTTCTGCTGGCTGGTATTTGGATGTAAAGAGTTCACTAACCTGCTGTTGTTTCCCTTGGTGGGTGATATTCAAATGATCCTGGTGCAGCTAAGCTTGGTACATTTTCTCTCCTCAGTGACGACTCCTGGGAACTGAGAGCACTCGCCTGCAGGGAGATTTAAAGATTATCTGTTAGATGGCTGGGTGATTGTTTCTTTGGATGTTTGGTGACAAAATTATTGATATTAGTTTGGTTAGCAGCTTCACCTGTGAAACTACTGGCTGACTTTGCTGCGTGCTGACTCCTGACTGGACAGGGTTGGAAATGTTTTGACCTGATGGTTCAGGTTTTTTTTGTTCTTGTTTGGCTTCTGAAAACAGACATGACAACATTGTTTTATCCCTACTGTAAAAATCATCTGAAAAACAGAAAAATAAAGACAATTTTTCTTTGCGTTTTCAACTAAGTCGAGGTCACTTTATAATAAACCTTGACTCGTCATGACAAAACTATGAGCGACCACAAGGGGTCAGCATAGCAGCATGCTGTTCAGACCTGCAGGTGGCCTTTGCTGAGCTGCAGCATTTGATGTCTCCTCTTCTGTAGCAGCTACTGACTGGCTCCCAGTCTTTCCAAAGCTTTCTTCTGGCTTCTGCAGCTCCTATAAAAGGTTCACAGATGGTTTCAATGTTGAGTTATAAAACAACATAAACTAGCCTGAGATTAAGAGGCCGATGTAGTGTAGTAAAATTTAGGTTCCCAGCCTTGATCAGTCCCATTAATTACATAAACTTGGCTAAATAATCTTTCTGGCACACTGATCACCTATTTTTAATTTCTATTAGATTTTATATTTAGGTTTTATTGTAATCAACTATAAAAGATCTTAATCCTGACCGATGGGAGCGAGGTGGGTCGGCTGGGTGGCGTCGAATGCTCAGTGACTTTCTCTTCTTGCACGTCCTGCGAAGCCGCCTCTGTGCCACTTGGTGCCTCCTCGGCCTTTGTTGACACGGGGCTTTCTCCTCTGGTTGAGGTGTGTGTTGGTGAGGCTGACGACGGAGCATCTACAGTGCTGTTGCTGGTTTTAGAAGGGGATGCCTCGAAATGAGGAGGAGACTCTCTTCCTTGACTCTCGGGCGTGGTGGGAACGTCATCACTCCCTATGTCACCGTTGACTCGGAGCAAACCATCCGTCTAGATCAGAAGAGAACAGGTTTAATACTGGCTTTAAAAATGCCCTGCAGAGTTCAAGCATCAAAGGTAACCAGATGTTATGTTCAGACAGTACATCGCCCTGGAGTTAGATGATTTGCCCAAAAATCTACATCATGATAAATTAATACAGGCATTATTTTAATAATCCAGCCCACTTCTGAGATGCTTGTTCAGATTAATTACAACATGATCAGTTGAGGATTTGAATTTGACAATGGGCCGAATCTTTCAAGGGACAGTTCACCCAAAACCCAAAAATACATCTTTTTCCTCTTGCCTGTAGTGCTGTTTGTCAATCTAGAGCAGTGGTTCCAAACTGGTCCAGCCACAGGGTCCAGATTTCTCCTTAGTCATTAGTTCAAGGTCCACACAGTTTAATATATTCAGGGTCATACTGGCGTTTGGCTGTGTCATCAACCTAGTTTGCTGTCTCTGTCAGGTAGCTGTCCATCAGTCACTCACTCTCCAGCAGGAAACAGCACTTCAAAATAAAAACAGTGCTGGAAATTCACTGTACGTCAAAATAAAGTGTGTTTACACATTCATGAGTCACTTGTGGTCCATTCAGAATATACCCGTAACCCACTTTTGGACCAGAACCCCACGAGCTGGAAACCACTGATCTAGATTATTTTGGAATGAGTTGCTGAGTGCTGGAGATATCAGCTGTAGAGATGTCTATCTTCAAAATAATACATTTGAAAACTGTATTTTGCAAGCGTGCATCTACTGCTCACTCATCTAGCACCACTGAGCTAGCTAACATTACAGCTCAGCCAAGGAGGACACCATTAATGTTTACATCGTGCGCTGTCATGTGCACGAGCCTGTGCGTTGATATGGATGGTGGGTGTAGTTTGGTAGAAACAAAATAGTTCCTACATGAAACTGTTTACAACAAGGTCTGTGGATTATCTTGAGTAACCAGGTCATGCTTTCTGGAAAGAGAGTGCCATCTAGTTCCATTATATTGAAGAGAAGGCAGACATCTCTACGGCTGATATCGCCAATACTCTAAATTGATTAATAGCAATACAGGTAAGAGGAAAAATGAATATTTTTCATTTTGGGGTGACTCTTTAAATGGAAATGGTTGCTATTCTGTTTACTCCCAAGCGATTTTGGATTATTTGATAAAAATTGAGTCTATACGAGTATGTTTACATCTGTGTCAGATTAATATCGTCTATAATTTGTCAAATTCTGTCATTTTCCATTCTTAACTGAAAATATATAACTTTAGTAGATTAAAAAAATGTTTATATTTGTGAAACATTACCTGAAATTCTGCTACAATCAGGCTGTTCTTGCTCAAAATATTTTCAGTAGTAAATAAAATTAACTGATGCCTACAAACCCAGTGCCCTCAACTGTGGTCATTACCAGCCATGCATCTCTGTTCGTTATTAGCTATTCATCTAGCTCACAACACCATGCTGGCCTCTATGACAAAGAGGCACTAATGTATGTGTGAGGAGCTCCTTAGTGAGTGGTAACTTAAGACACAGTGGTGGAGCTGGGTGAATGCAGGCTCTCAGTCTGCCCCCCTCCGCCTCCACCTCCTCAACCCTCTCCTAGCAGCCTGTGTGGGCCCTCTTTGTCCACTGGGAGCCCACTTCACATTGAGAGGGCCCTACTTGTCAACTTCTTAAGTCAATAGGGAACAGAGGGCTCCATTCAAAGCTGGGCTCTGCTCAGACTCCTGACAAGACATTCCAGAAAAGCGCTGTGCTCCATTTGGTCTGGTAATAATCTGCCCCTCCCTCCCTGCCACACCAAAAAACAAGATCTCATTTTGAATAATTCCCATTTGGAGATTTTTCCAGAAGAAAAGGAAATGTATCCTGTTGAGAGTACTTTGAGCTAAATTGAAACATTACATGCTTCTTCTGGGAGGGGATGTCTTGCGTTCTCCTTGAAACCAGCCGGGCTCGTCACCATGGTGGTTCTGTGGCATTCTAATGTAACTGCCAAGAGAGCTGGAGGGGAATTTACCCACCAGTCTGTGAGCAGGGCAGCCAACACGGGAATGTAACCACATGTAAAGTGGTCAAGACCTCAACCGTGCCCACTGCAGGACTGTTGTGGTTAACCAAAATCTCAATCATTTCATGTGTGTATGGAGACAACTTAATCATCACCATGTTCGGAAGCTTAAAAGAGTTCACACTGTGGGGTGTATACTAGTGCAGAGATTGTACTGTGACAATCAGACACATGAAAAGGCAGCAACCCAAGTGGCATTTGGATGATGTTGTAAAGCATATTTGTAGAAGAATAATGTGTTCAGTTTTACTAAGTGACAAGTGCTTCAGAGTCAGTCTCACCTTACTGGGCCATGGGTCAGCTGCTGTGGGTCGTGACTGGAAGTAAGGCTTGGGTGTCAGCAAAGGCACCGGTTTGGGCGACAGATTTCGGTTGGATGGCGGCTCAGATGAGCGGGAGCGAATCTGAGGCCGCTGGTGTGTGGAGTCTTTGGGAAACTCCTCGATTCGCGCCTCCAGTGTCGACGTGAACTTTGGAGCCGGGGCGGACTGCTGGCGCAGATACCTCATGGGCCCGTTGGGGTCCATGTCGAAGGGGTCTGGGGTTGCTGGGGAGGCGGACAGGGAGAGAGGGAAAGCTGATGGGGGAAAGGAGGGATCAGCAGATATGCTGCGGTCCAGGAGCTTTGGCAGGTGTAGGCGTTCCAGGACTGCTTCACTGATGGAGAAACGTTGGGCGTAACGTTGGAGGATGACTGCTGCTTCCTCTGGGGTTCTGGCTCTCCTGTACGCGTCCCGAAGCTCATCCTCACGACGCTCCCTGTTTAAGAGGAGAGGAGGTACAGAAAGGATAAAATCAAAACAGCTACGTAAAATGTCTATCACTCTGGTGATGATAACCCTCTGGAGGCAAGGGCCAATAATCCCTCCACCACGGGTTCGAACCAGGAACCCTCTTGCTATGAGGCGACAATGCTAACCACTGAACCAACGTGCCGCCCACATCCCCAAACTATAATTCTTCTCTCTATTTGACTGTGAAATGAGCAGAACTGCTCTTCCTCCTCTTTTTCTCTGTGGGAGACCGACTTGTTAAAGGAACTCAGGAGGAGTTGCTGTCATCTTTGTGCCCACTAACACCAATTAAAATAAACATTTAATTCTCTTTTCTAGAAAGTTTTCCATAACACTAGTGTTGTTTTGTACATATAGCTTTGGTATTATTATTATTTTTTTTAGCTGAACACAAACTAAACATCTGGTCTGTGAGTATTTCACCTACTTCTCCTCCACTATCTCTCTGTAGGTCTTGATGCTTCTCCTCCTCTGGGTGACACAGCTTTCTCCCGACATCAACCGCTCCATCATCTTCCTCTCCTCCTCCTTCTTGATCAGGTCTTGGGAAATACTCCTCCTCCGATTTTTCCATCGGGCCAGGTCCTGACACAAAAACAGATTGGAAGTTTTTCAGTTCCAAGTGAAACAAGGCGAGAGGGCTTGGCTCAGCAGCGTTATGAGACCTGAAGCGCTGCTGTGGCCCTAGAAAACTGATTTAAGTTGTTTAACTGGGGCACAGCAAAAGATTACTGGAGTTTGTGCTTTGGACTGCAGGCACTCAAATCACTGTATATAAACTCTTGACACAATGGAGAGAAGAAATACAAACTGTGCAGATTCTAAAGGGAGCTAAAAAGTAATCTAAATCCAGAAACAAATTCAAAACAAAAACTAGAAATACCGCCTTGTGGTTGTATGCCTCCGCCAACTAGTCAAGTTACAATTAACATTCATGTCTGTCCAGACTCATATATGTATTGAAGACTTTGAGGAAAGTTAATATATCTTTTTGGCAAAATAAAAATTATCACTATATTGACAAATATGCTTTTTAAGAATAATTTCCAGAGGAGTACATGGGACTAATAAATAGCTTTGTAACATGGTGCAACAACAATCACTTGAAGCTCAATATCAGCCAAACCAATAAGCTTGTGGTGGACTACCACAGGAACAGGACATAACACAAAACTGTAGCCATGACAGAGCGCAATTCTTCAAATATGGATGTTGCTGCAAAGAAGCTACAAATTCTAAGCCAAATGCTTCACACACATCTTCAACCTGGCAGCAAAGAAGATCTATGCCATCAGCACAGTTTCAAGGTGGACACAAGATTAGCGTCACCAATTTAGAATCTGACCGAATTTCTCTCCTTCTATTTCTGAGTTATAATGTTAAATGATGATCAGATAAGTGTTTTTGCATAACATTATGATGTCACAGTGAGGTTGACCTTTGACCTTTTGGATAAAAAACGTTATCACTTCATCGTTCTTTTCTTTTAAAACATTTTATTGTTTAATTTTGATTAGCGTATACATTTTTTGAGTTATGGCCAATGTTCTTATGTTTATGAGGTCACAGTCACCTTAACCTTTGACTACTAAAATCTTCTCAGTCCATCCCTGAGTCCAAGTGAACGTTTGTGCCAAATTTGAAAAAATTTCCATCAAGGCCTTCTTGAGACATAGCGTTCACGAGAACGGGATGGATAGACGGACAACCCGAAAACATAATGCCTCCGGCTGCGGCTGTCGCCGGCTCAAAGGCATAAAAAAATCATCCTAATCAAAAATACATAAATGCACACAGGCTAGGAGAAATAAAAATAGTAACATAAAACCAGACAAATCTGAGACACTCACGTCCTGCCAGTGATCGTCTTCTTCCTTCATCCTGTTATACTGGTTGTGCATCAGTTCATGACGCACCTGACTGTGAGGCTGCAAGATGGCCTCCTCCTCACCACGCATGTCGATCATACTCACACTCCTGAGGAGAGGAGAGAGAGGGAGACAGACGGAGAATATAGATGATGAAAAATATATTTTGACATGTCATTTCAAAAACATAAAATGCTTAGTCTTTAAGGCTGCTAGTGAGTCCATGCATTGCCCTCAGTACATTGTACTGTCAGT
Source organism: Epinephelus moara (assembly GCF_006386435.1). Classification (NCBI taxonomy): domain Eukaryota; kingdom Metazoa; phylum Chordata; class Actinopteri; order Perciformes; family Serranidae; genus Epinephelus; species Epinephelus moara. Next base: position 37,193,724 of record NC_065509.1, read on the forward strand.
ACATATGTTCATGTCTTTTGTTTTATACACTCATGTAAAAACACTGACCTTTGAACCTAACCTCCTCTAAAATATAGCAATCACTAAAAGGGCAATATATCACCCAAAATCTGTGTTTATACAGCAGTATCAAAGCAAACACATCATATGTAAAAATTAATTTGTACCAATTCATCACTGTAAGGAAAACAGAGTAACCTGTAACCTCAGTACAGATACCAAAATACAGTAGGATGTATCCTTTTCAGACCACATATATAAACAAATGTCCATTTCCAAAGGTAACCTGATGCTCACCCTGTAGGTATACCTTGGATTTTGGAATCTATACATGTATATATTTACAATTCGTTTCAGAAGCAACAAGTAATCTTTCTTCGGTTTGTTCTTTTGAGTGATCCCATATTGATTCATGTTACATTCCAACATTTGTTTCAACCAAATGCATTACATTAAGGACGTTAAGATGCCGTTTAATGACACCTTTTAAACATCAGCTTCAGGTGCAAGTTTTTTTAGTAACATTCTGATGTGAAAGATGCAACAACCAGTGTGGTCTTCATACAGAAAAAGATTTGTTACAGACAGTTGACACTGGTCTTCATTTTTGTTCAAGCAGTAATGTTAAAGCATCCATTTTTAGATTACAGACAAGACAGTAAAGTGCAGCCTTCGTGTTAGGAGCATGCAGCTCATCACAGAATTAGAATGAGTAAAATCATTATGTATATTCTACTATAACTGTTTTTCTTTTTAAGACTCAGAAAATGGATGCATTTTTCATACAAAAGTTATCAGGTGTAGCAGGAGAGTGTTTTCAACCTAAGAGATGACTGTTGTGTAATTTTATTTTAAAAGCTTTGCTCAGTGGGGCGGGTAAAGGAACAGGTGTCATCTTTGGTTGTAGCCTGTGTAATGATAATACATTACTGCTCCTCTAAATTAAAACTTTTCAAACAAACATGCATTTGAGTCATCTCCTGGTTGTGAATCCTCTCCCCTGCTTTCTGAAAAGCTGCACTTTTTACATTAGCTTTTAGCAGCAGAGGACATTACCATGATGATTTATTGTGTGAGGGATGGGATGTTGGGAGGGTGGATGAAATGGTTGTGTTACTGTTTGTGAAACATGCAGCTGGCAGAAGCACTAAGATGTTGTCGGAGCAGCACAGTTTATCAATTCCTCTCCACAGCCACTTTTAATAAATCTGAGAGGAGCTGGTTGTTGCCGGCCAAAAAGCATGTCAACTAGATTTATTAACAACAAATTTTCACAATATTTCAGATCAGGTGTAATGGCAAGAACATTATTTGACACTGTTAAGGCACACTGTCAAAAATATCCACCATGACAAGTCATTAACTTATTATGTTGTAATTTTAATTTAAGTAATACAAGTAGGAAGAATCTGCTTCATTTGGAGAGTTTTTGTTTTCCACAAAAAGAAGACTAAGTTGCCCTAAATCATACAAGATCATCTTCTAACAAATATGATACATCAGCCTTCACTGACTGTACTTACTCACATTTACACCTCGAGAAATCTGCATGAATGAACTTATCTCATGCAACTCAAAATTTTGCCAGAAATGTTTGTGTGGGAGCTGCAAAATAAATTAAGCACTTATTAATGGCATTCAGTGAAGGATTAAAGTATCACATGAGGCCATTTCAGAGGATTTTCCATCCTGGCAAGAGTAAGTGTACTCAGGGAATCAGTACATTCTTCTACAAGATCATCAAACATAAATTATAAATAAATAATTGCTCACGTGACCTTAAATCAAACAAAAACACCTCCGTCTATAAACTGTCCTGTCAGAACGTGAAGTTGTTGTCAATAGCTTCGACAAACTTCTTTAAATTACTTGAACCGTTGGCAGATTTTCCCACTTGCATACAGAAAAATCCAATTCGAACATTCAATGAACGATTGAATGAGTTATTGAGCGGGCTTTGTTTTGTAGTGCAGAGCGGTGCTGAGCCAGACAGCTTAGCCTCTGAGTGGTAAATGGACAACTTACTGTGGGTCATCTGACACACTATGTGTGCGGCTGAATCTGCAGAAGGCAGAGAGCATGGAGAGAGAGCACAATCACAGATGAATACAAGTACACTCATCAGAGAAACACGTCATTCACTCGTGAATATCAAAACACGTGATGGGATATTGGATTGTTAGCTAGTGGAAACATACTGTACAGTGATCACAGCTGATGATGAGTTAATTATGACTTTTTTTTTAATACAAAATGGTTCATAAATAATGTTTAAAACAAGTGTGCCTGCTGGTTTTGTATCTATGCATATAGTTTCTATCTGTCAGTTCCTGTATTTACTGACAGTCCTTAAACCAAGCACAAGGGGGCAGTCTTATCCATAACACAGCCAGAGCAGAACAGAAGACAAGTTTACTGCATCACTGCAAACCAAAACACTGCTAGCATACAACAGATGCATATGGCAATGATCTTAGAATGCAGCTGACACTTAACCACTTAAAAAAAAAGCACATGCATCTTTTATTAGACAACATGAAGGATGTGGCTCCCTTCCTGTCTGCGACCACCACTTGTAGGTTTGGCCTCAACCACAAAGGTCTTCACACAGTCTTTTTTTATGGGGCTGCCTCTGTGATGTTGGAGGGGCGTGAGAGAAAGCATGGCCTGTGGTTTCTCGCCACAAGAGAACAAGGAGACTAAATTAAGAGAGACCTCGCTAAATCAGGACCAGATAGATTGTTTTCTAAGATGACTATTTGCCATATGGTTTGTTGTAGTAAAATGTCTATTTGCCATGTTTTTTTTGTAGGAAGATGTCAGCCTGTGATTCAGTGGGGCTTGTATTAAAGCCAGCCATTTTATTGGCACACATGGAATGGCCGATGATTCACTGATTGATAATGATTGGAACAATAAATGCATTCAAAGAATTAGCAAATAATTTTGGTTTTTAAATTGGATCAAACACATTTCAGTATTCATTGCTGTTATCCCCTAATTGTGTCTCCTGATGAGATCAAAGCTCCAACTGAGGTCATGCATAGTTAATCACATTCTCAAAGTTTTTTTATCTCCAAATTTCTTAAAGGTATACTATGCAGGATTGTCCGTTACTGTTTGTAAAAACGCTCACCAGCAAAAGTAAAAGCTAACCCGAGATTCACTCTCATCTGGCGTTTAGCCTTGCTATTTGTGTTTTTTTTTTTTTTTTAGTGCTATGTCTCTTGGATGCCTGCTGCTTATGGTCTAGCACCTGGTCACTACCTTTTTATAAAGCCCTGACCTCACCTGAGAGCTATGGGGGTACATGACCATAAATGTCCCCAGCACAGAAAATAAGAATAAGAAAATACAGGCAGAAAAATACACCGCCACACACTGAGAGTGGGTCATAAGTGATGATTGAGAGGGATTACTTCTGTATGAGTCGATATATTGTTTTTTTTTTTTTTTTATGAAAATCCTGCATAGTGTACCTTTAACAGAAAAAAAAGCAAGGAAATGAGAAAATATACACATTTTTCAGAGTTTCCATGCATTCTGTGAACAATAACAATTGCTTTTTATAAAACAATGTCAATCTGCATTCATGTAAAAAAGATCATGCAATCTTTGGGTAATTAAGTCATCCAGATAGGAGCACTGCCGTCTCAGGTCGAAGTCACATGCTGAGATTGATCATTGGAACAGAGCCCTTGGTTTTAAAGTTGAATTATGTAGTTTTAGTTCAACGCAGTAGAAACTCATAAAATGTAGTGTAGTTGCTAGACTGGGCTCACGTTGCTGGAAGATTGCTGTCCATCCAAGAGCTCCCTCCCTGTGAGTCGTCACTTTCGCTCAGCGCCCTTCCCTTCCGTCGGCCTGTATCGGTTGTTGCTGTTGTAACGGTTGCCGTGGTGGCGGGCAAAGGAAGGAAGTGAGGGGGACTCGGGGCTGTGATGTGTTTGGGAGAGGGTCTGGCGGGTATTTGGCCGGCCTTCTCTGCATCGACTGACAGGACAGCAGCAGCTCCCTTCTGCTCCATCACAGGTGGATGTTGCCCTGACGTGATGACGGGGCTTGTTGCATCCACGGGGGTTGCTGCAGCGTTTGCTGCTAGAGTCGTTGAATGGTGGAAGAAATCCTCTGAGCACGAGCGAGCTGGAGTACTGCAGAAAGCAAAGCAAACTAAAACGTACTGCTGCCTGGTTATCATCCTATGTCATCAGACAGCATTTCTCTGGAGGAGCCTAAATGGAGGATTTTGAAGACATAAATCTAAGAAAATTGCAAAGCATGGTCACAAATTCTTTCGGAGGAGACTGTATGTAAAAACAAATTGAAGTCAGACAGCCAAAGCAAAATTCGCTGAACGCTCTTTTGTCTGTCATTCTGTGATGAACAGCTACTTTCTGAGAGGTTTATTATTGGACTATAAATTCCCAGGATGCATGGCCGGGAGAGAAAGGCTGTGAAAAGGCCAGGCTGCAGTCCCAGCCTGCTCAGGGTCAGGGAAGGAAGAAAGCCTCATTTCCGTACATCCTGAGGGTGGGTCGCATGTTCATGCTGCCTGCGAGTGTGTGGACACATACAGTACATTTCTGTGTGTACCTGCAGGTGGTATGTATGGGCTTGTGGTTAAAACTGTGTGCAGTTCTGTTCCTGGAATTTAATGGGAATGGTCAAGCGATCTTGTATTAAATGTGTCAATATGTGATATGTTTATGTGATACAACTGTTTTTACTTCCCCCCCACAAATTCCAGCCTCAGCTGTCTTCTGGAAAAATGCAAGCTGTTACCAACTAAAGAAGCTGATATCAAAGCCTTTTAAAAACATCCTAGAAATCCCCCCTTTTCCTTGGAATGCAGACATAAACAAGTCAGATGTCCTTGGAGCATTCTTTTCACTCCCTTGAAACGCTGACAATCCAATCAATGCCTTAACATCTGTGCCAGAAAAAGCTGGAAACTGGGGGTGTGACTCTAATAACTCTCTAACAGGGCTGTGAATGAAACGTCTGCTGGACCAGGAAATAATACCGGATAGGGCTGGATTGTGAAATAACAACACTGACATTCTTCAAGAGAGTAACATAGTAATCACGCATCACAGTGCACAACAGCTCTGTGTCTTGACAGCTCATAATCCTCACCTTGTTACGCAAGACCAAGTGTAAAATTTGTGACTCCTGGCTGGCCTGCTGGGTAAAGACTCCATATGGGGTGCAGCATACTAGCTCACCGAGAAGAGCAGCGCCTCATGTACAAAGGCTATGTCCTTGCCGCAGTAGCTCCAGGTTCTATTCCAACCTGCAGCCATTTGCTGCTTGTCATCCTGTCTCCCTTTCACTCTAACACTCTCCTGTCCAGCAAAGGCAAAAGTGCCCTAAAATAATCTTTAAAAAAAAAAAAAAAAGACTCTGTATAATATGTAACTTGGCTTTATTAAGCACTGAACTTCTTGCTGACTCACTGTTATGTTGCTGTGGATAAGAACACCATTAGAAATAATGATCTGGTAATCTGGCAGTGCCAAAGACGAAAAGGTGCTGGATGAAAACACCAGCTGTGAAAGCAAACTCTTTTCTACAAAAGAAAACTGTTCACAGTGAAGAATGTGGATCACCCTGATCAACTGGGACATTGTTTTTGGACAGATGTGCTGCTGGGGAGACTTTCAAGTGTAATTTTTCAGTTTCACAAATAAAATTCCATTTGCCTTCCCTGTGCGGTGTCGCAGGCAGTGTCTCAGCGGGTAAATCTGCACATGAAGCTGGAATTATCTGCATGGCTAGAGGTCCCTGGAGGCAAGTGAGACCTTCTCTGATTTTGATGAACTGACCTTTAAACAAAACAGAAGTTCAGCAGCAATAAGAACCCATGCTGCTGACTTGATTCATGGCCAACATTAAAAGAGTCCTCCATATGTTCAGCATTGCTCTCCTATACAAAAATTGATGCAGCAGAGCCAGAGACAGCATATTTTCTTATTCTACACATTCTTCTTCCTTAAACCTGGCTCCTACAATACCCACAGTGCAAATCAACTGCCGACAATTCAGTCAGAGATTCAGGTGTCTTATGTTAGTAGCAGCTAATGTAGCCTGGAACCTTTATCGTGCAGCAGAGCTGAGGAGCAGGCTACAGAGGTCTGGGAACCTCATTTCACCACTTTTTTTTTTTTTTACTTTTTCAAACTTATAGTCTCATCAAACCAAAGTTGCCGCAAGTGACATCACTTGAGGTATCACTTGAGGTATGCGGTAGTACTCTCAAAGACCTGCAAACAGACTTTGATGTGTAAAATTGTTGGAGTTCCTTTAAAAAAAAAAACAAGAACAATATCAACAAATTGTCATTAGAAAACTATCAGCAAATAATTTTAAATTCTACAATCTTTATCTTTTAGATCAAGTTGATTTGGAGGAACTATGAATCAGAACCATGCCAATAAAAGGGGATTAGGCTGCTGATTTGAGGTATTCATGAAAACATAAGTCAAGGTGAAGACCTTTGCTCAGAGGTGACCATCAGCTGAGTTACGCTGTCCATGGGGGGCTCTGCATGGGGCCGGGGGAAGCTACGAGACAGAGGATCACTGCTCCTCCTCACGCCCACCGCATGGATCTCAACGTAAGGTGTGGAGGCAGCTTGCTTCCCTTCCTCCTCGTCCTTTTTAGTCTGGTTCTCCTTCTGAATCTGTATGTGGGGCGGGGTGGGGGACGGGCTGGGGGACTCTCCAGGTGGGTCATCTAAGCTAGGGACCTCATTTGGACTGTTACATCACCCATTCACACACAGGGACGGATGACGTAATAACAGTGACGCAAAATTAGCAACGATGACACGAGGATGATCACGACATGATGGATGTGACACATGGAACACACGGATGTGGGGAAAATTAGGTTCACACACGAGACATAAAGGGAGGCAAGAGGGAAAACACCATGATGGATGCACAGGAAGGAGATGGAGGGAAAAAAAAACAACAGCAATACAAAACCAATTAATACATGTGTTTGGATGTGACACGATGGATGAAGTCAATGGCAGGGAGAATGAGAGACAAATTAACAACACACACTGGGTGATACACACATGAACAACACACACACACAGTACACACTACCCTACAGTATATGCACCGACTCACAGCACTGTTTGGAAATGTAAACACACTGAGGTAAAACTAATTAGATTGCAGTTATTTGACTTTTAATTAAATACCTTCTGCTGCTACAGTTAACTAATGCTACGCCCAAACCTCAAAACGTGAGCCTTCAAAAACTACTTCCAGGCAAATCCTGACACTCTCCGCCACTAAACACACACTCACACCACTAACACTGCACATACTGACACTAAAACGGATCAAGGCACATTATGGAATCCACTAAGCCAGCAGAAATTTGAAACTTCTTCAGTGAGAGGAGCCCCTGACAATGAAATGCTTAACAGAGTAAAAATTTTGATCTCAGCGCTCTCTACACGCCAAACCAATAAATGCCAATAAGACCATCAGACTTTAATCTGCCTCGTCTTTGCAGCATATTTCACACTTCTGCTTCGTCAGAGTCAGAGCCAATGAAAACGCACATCTGGCCTCCATCAGCCACTCCCATGAGTACAGTACTGGACAGAGAACAATAATCAAGCTGAAACGTTCATCTGCAACTAGACATGAGTGACACATAATCTAGGAAAATTATTAAACAACACAGAATTCACCAAAATAAATATGTTGGAGGGTATCGGACAGTGAATAATGAACAAATGACTTATTTTCCAACACATCCAATAATGCTGTCAATCTAATCAGTTTCATCACTCTATGAAAACATCACACTTTCACTACAAATAACTTGATGGCCTACTTCCACCAATATTGATTTCCTTTGTGTCAAGAATTTCTCATGCAAAACACACAACACACACAGGGAGATTAGATCATTTGGTACTGCCAGATTTGTTTGTCAGAATATTTATAACAGCCTTTTATTTCAAAGGTTTTTTTTGCAGCAAATCAATTTCAAGCTAAAATAAGGTCATGGTTGTACAACCTGTCGCCAAATTAGCAGTTTATTATGCAATTACACCTCGAATAGCTCAGCACCATATTGGTCAAACCTGTCCTCAAGTCCATCATCTCATACATAAACTCAGCTGCACCATCACCCACATACTGAACAGGATTATACCAAAAGTCAGAGAATATGCCCTTCTGTATAAAGGTGGATTATTTAATGTATTCACAGTTGCTCTTTACGACTAAATAAAAAAAAAATAAACCTTGAATATTCAGAGCTCCTGTTTGAAATGTTAACTTTTAGCACAAATATTTTATCATGTTAAGTGGTTTAATGTTGAACATTCACAGACTTTTTACATCATGTAATTGTATTGAGTTTAGTTACACAGAACACTCTTTCATTAGATTAGTGAAGCTTTACACTGGTTAATAACAATAATGTGTATATCTCATTGAAACACTTTAAGTGCACTTTAACTCTGCTTGTTATAAAAAATACACTTGCATTCAAATATCTAAACTACCTCAAATAAATGACAGTGTTTCTTCCCTTGTAATTACTACCACACTCTGACTCACCTGAATGGTCTGTCTCCTCCTACAGGGGAGGTAGCAGTACTCCAACTCTTGCGTGCTCCCTCCTCTTTATCGTTCTTCTTCTTCCGGAGTGGTGTGGGCACATATCCACTCTGGTTGCTCTTGTTGGGCAGGTACTGGTTAAAGGGCATGGCGGTTCGTAGCTCGCTGACGGACGTCCGCCGTGCCGACATGTCATCCTTTCGGACGTCTGGCATCTTCCTGTGAGGAGGACCGTCGGACTCTGAGTCACTGCCGCGGCCTGTTGAGAGAAGGAGACGGGAGGAATGAAGGGAGTTTATTAACAGGGATCATTCTGCAGCTAATCTGTTGGCAAGTTTGCAAATGCATTTTGGAACAAGATAAATAGCACAGTTATAACATTTAGTATGTTCTGTTTAGGAAAAAAAAAAAGACATCAACCATTTTAAAAACATTCACCTTTTTAAACTATTATTTAGGGCTGCCCCCTGAAAGTCAGAGATTCAAATTACCAGTCGGAGTCCCCTCAGTCACCTGAGATTCTTCAAGTCATGCAGTCTTTTCTTTATTTTTGTGTCAGTCAGTGTGCAGTGTACTTCTGGGGATGTTATGATGGAGGCAGCTGCTCGAGGGAATAGAAGCTTTGCCCAGTCAAGCTCCAAGATAACGTTATTATCTACTGTCTACTTAGCAGTGGTAAAGTTACAGCTCACAGCAGCTTGATACAATACAGTCTCTGGCTTTTTTTTATCTTGTTATTTAGTGTCTGCAAAAAAAGATGCACATTTCCAATAGCGCAATTAGCACACATTAGTGTCGCTCTCACCCTGACAATCCTGCAATTCAAAAACAAATGATTTTAAAACATAATCTCTCACTTTCCCATTTCATTTCTTTTGTTTTTTTGTTTGTTTACTTTTTGTTTTTCCTCTTCTCTTAATTTTATCCTTAATTGTTGTTGGTTTTGCTATTATTAATAATGAAGATTATGAAGAATTTTTGTACGTTATTTCTTTGTACATGTAGATGTGCATGGTTGCTAGCCTCTATGTACAAAGCTTTAATTTACACAAAAAGCATAAAAACATGCAGTGGACATTACAATAAATTATTAAAGAACTTATTTAGAGACGTAATTACGGATATACTAATTTAAATTTAAAGTAGAGTTACTTTCTACATGCTTTGCTGTGATTACTAGCAAATTACTTACATTAATTTTCCCATTTAAATGTTGTTATCCTATACTGTGATTACACGGCCATCTACTAATTTTGCTGCACTTCTGATGAAGCATATACATGTGACAGTGTCCCTGATTTGTTAAATTAACCTTCTGCAATATATGTATGGGAGAATAAATCAAAAATAAATTGAGCAGAAAAAAAGTTGATTGAGGAGTCCAATTGTGGACCTCTGAATGAAAATCCCTTAAATATCCCCCCAAGCTGTTACATCATACAGGCTTACAAAACATGAAAGTGCTGTTCCAGTGTTATTATACGCAGTGCATTCCAGCGGCTGAACATAAATCAACCTCAAGCAGGTTGACGTCCTGTTTTTATGAAACAAAGCAAGTAACATAAATCATCAGAAAACTTGCATTGTGCAGCTCCTGCTTACTAAATTCTACCCTACAGTTCGGAAGAATCCACTTAGGATGCCACTGTGTCTGTCTGCATCACATTTGAAACACACTGTTAGCTCTTTAATGTCAGTGGCAACACCTGGCTTTGCAGAAGTGCATCGCTCAAGGACTTTCCCCGCTCGGCGTCTTAAATTCCTCCGCAAGATGTCCGTGTGTGATCCTCAGAGTACAAGAGAGAGAAATGAGGATAAATCCCACCGCCAGTGGACAGTTAGCATACCAGTCAGTCCATCTTCATTAAGCTGTTTTGTGCTAATGCTAACCCTAATGATACCTGCAGCCTTGCTTTACCCAAGGTCTCCTCTCCGCAAAATTCCTCTCCAAGATGTTCAGCACATGTGCTACTGGATTTCCCCTCCCTCTGGATGAATGCATACTCAATCTATGACCTCTGAATTTATGACTCAATGTATATATTTTCCAACCCACAATTTCAACCAGATCAAAACCGTAAAATCTTCTCGTAGTTCTGAACTGATACATGTGGATGCAGCCGCAGCTCTCATTGGAAACAAACGTCATATTTTGAACCCGTGAAATCCTCCCTTTCTATCAATAGCCTCCTTCATTTTTATGTGGTCTAAAAGATTGACAGATCAAGGCCCAGAAGAGGCCTTGAGGTATCTGCACTTCCAACAATGAGTGGTTCAATTATGACTCTTCGCCCATCAATTGGAAACATGAGTGACTCTACCATCCTTAAGGAACAACATATGTCTTTACGGGGCGATCTGCTCGCTCTGCACATCTGGGAATACTGAAGCTTGAGGGAACATTTATCATGGGTCAGTGCCATGCTGTAGCAGAGCTTCACAGAGACTTATTTACACTGATAATCATCAACATGCAGTAATACTAGAGGAAATGTAAAAGCTGTGGAGTCCAGTTCAGGAAGTAAAGAGTGATAGTGACAGTGACCCTCAACATTTCTATTAGTATTAAAGTGGAATAAATGGAGACACTTTCTGGTGTGCTCTCTGCGAGCTGGCGTCTGTACTCACGCAGCCAAAGACTGTCTGCGAGGGACAAAAAACATTTCTCTTTCACAGCACTTTAAGTCATGACTCCAACTCCTTTTTGGAGAAATGATCCAGCGGATTGTGTCGCATACATTTTGGCAGAATCTTATTATCATACAATATTTTAAGCCTATTAACCTAATAGTGTCCAATCAGGGCCTCCAGTGTTTGTAGCAAGTAGCATGTGAGAAAAAATAAAGAGTAAAACTAAGTAGGCATCATCTCAAGTCGATTTCTGGTTATAGCTGCAGGCTGTGAACATTGATTAGACTTTGACTAAAAACTTGTTCGCCTGTTACTCCTGTTGTTTCCTTACGCCAAAATAGCGGTTAAGAACACTCAAATGCCAGGAGCTGAATTTAACAAAATTATGACTGGTGTGTTAACTGTATGCCAAATTATTCTGAGTATACAAGGCCAAATTGCCTCATATGACCGATTGCTAACATGCCATGTACATAGCATTTAAAACCTACTTTTTTAAACTGGGTCTGGTGCGGTGTTCATTCCACATAAAACGACGATATTCCATCACTTTCAGCAAACTTCACAGAGAACAATGAGGGCAAAACAGCATCATCGATCTGATTTAACTGAATATGCTCTGGTCTAGCTCAGCAAAAACACAGCATCTATCAGCATGTTAGCGTGTCGTTCACAACCTAAGTCTGTCTGTAACGGTCTGTATCCAACTGGCAACATCATCTCCACATCACGTGTACTACTGAGTTTAAATGGTACTCCACTTGGATGGTGCCTTTCTAGTCTTCCGATCACTCAAAGTTGCTTTAATACTCCATGTCACACTCACCCATTCACACACACACACACATTTACACACTGGTGGCTGACGTTACCATTCAAGGTGACACCTGCTACTTGGCTTAAACGCACTCACACACCTATGGAACAGCCATCAGGAGCAATTTGGGGTTCAGTATCTTGCTCAAGGACCTGTGGAAGCTTGGGATCTAGTGGATGAACTGCTCTACCTTCTGAGCCCCAACCGCCCCATTTAGCAGTTTAGACAATTGACACTTGACTTTCCTGCTTCTATTACAGACATGTGAACTAACCACAGGGAAAACACTGACTGAATGGACATTTTGTGTTATTTTTGGCATTGAAAAAATATTTTTTGCCCTGGCAGGGATTCCCATTGACCTGGTGGCTCGCCAGGCCTGTACAATTATACTATAAACACAAACCCAACAGACGAATTCAGTTCACTTCAAAAATCACAACTTAAATGTGTGCAGTATTTTTTTAGAAAACCTGTATACTGGACAATTTCTTATATTAAAAAAACCCCTAAAAACCATCTCTGTGACATCACCCAGTTTATTCTTATAAACAGCCTTTGAGTAGCAATGGGTGTTGCCCTACAAAAATAGAAAGAGAAGAGGAGAGGCTTTACTATAGCAGCACCAGAAGCACAAAGTGTCTCATTTATCAACACAGTATCCATCTACCAAACTTGGCCCAGACAAAAGAGCATCTGCAATATTGCATCTCCTTCAGAGACTGAATTAAACTCCCCTCCCTGCCCCCTAATTGCTGTCAGGGTGAAGTCACTTTACAGAGCTGAATAGTGAAAGGGTTTTGTCTGAAAGGTCAAGGCAGGAAAAACCTGGCTGAGTCAAGTTTGTGAGCTTGTTATAAATGGATGCTGTTGTTCTGGGTGTACTCAAAGCTCCCTGTGATTGGATGATAACTGCATTGTTATCCTGTTCTCACTTCTCCAGTTTGTGCCTCCTGGGTCTGATCCGAACACTGATAGTATGATACCCTCAATATCAGCGTACATCTTAGTCGTGACACACTAACCTTCTATCCCTGTTTGCATGACTGAGCCACAAAGTGCATCTGACAGTTATAAATTAAAAAGCCTTGAGGAAATTCCAACTTCAGATCATGTTGTGATACATCATCAATCTGTGCTGTTCAAAGCATTCCACGAGTCACTTTGTGAAAATGTAATTCAGTTTTTTTTTTGGTTGGTCCACATCTCCAGCATGCCTCCTCATTTTTTAATCAGTTGGCAATTTTGGTCATTTTTCCAAACTGACAGATCATGTTACTTTGGATCAGAGGTGGGCGTATGAGAATACCAGCAGCTTGACGATGTGACTAATCAGCTGTGGGTTACAAGTGTTGGTGGACAGATTGATTGTGGTAATGCTTGTACAGTAAAATCTAGATGCCTGTGACAGCTTTGCATTCTGGTCTACTGAGAGGAAAACTTTGTCTTTCACTGCTGTGATGGGTTTCTGCAGATTGCTGAACGCCAATCAAAAATGTGACTGTTTACTGGCCCTTGTTTTGGATGTGTCTGATATTAAAATTGTAGGTTTGCCACTGACGGAGATTGAATATTTTTGCTGTTATGAAACTATGTTTTCATTGTTTTGTTCTTTAGTTTTCAGTATTTATTTAGGGTGGATTTTCAAACATCAACATCCAGTGAAGTTTTTCGTGAGTTTGACTGCTGGTGACAGCAGCTCGGGCTTTGGAGACGGCAGTTTCCTTCACACTTCCTTCAAAACAAAAACACACTCAGACAGGATGCGTGGTTTCACTCTGTGTTTTCCCACACGCAGTTCTGAGATGAAAACGTACATTAAGCTCTGTGACGACTGCTGTAACCTTTTATAGGCTGTCATTAAAATTTAAAAGGGTCAAATTCAAATAAAGTGTAGCAATGAACAGCCTTGTATGACAGCATATGGTCGGCTTGGCATTATAAACGACTTCAATGCAGCCAAACTCTATTTTTGACCTCCGCGCAGAGCGTTAAACAAACTGGCAGCTGTTTGCAGCTCATGCTTGTCGTAAACATTATGTTTCCTTGTTATGCTACTGTGTTGGATGTATTGAATTACATATACCAATATATGGTTATTTAAACAAAAGACTAATAAACAAAGCAAAACATAAAGATTACGTACATGCAGTCATATCTTTTTGTGGTGTATTATTCTGTTCATTTTAGTATCTGTGATTATCAACTGTACTTTGTGTGTGTATCAACACCAGTAGAGTCTATTGATTGAATGACTGAAACACAACGAAAACTTAGGGGCAAATCTAGAGAAGAAGGTGTAGGAATCAAGGTGAGAAATACCGCTGTCAGTCAAAATAGGCTCACGAAATCGTCTGTAAAAAGAAAGCGAAAATCATAATTTAGCGTTTGAGGAAAATTTAATATTTCTGCGCAACTTCTAACTGTCAAGTTATTTTAACTCAGGAATTCAAATTCGTACACTTGAAAGATGAATAAGTCTACAAAGTATTAACTATACATTTCATTACTGAAGATGAGGCTGTACCATCATATGGATTTGTGTCTTTTAATCTCAAACCGAAAGCTGGAAGTTTGGTCGTCACTGACAGATGGGTCAAGTGTCGGATCAAAAACCACTGAGAGGCTTTACTCATACAAACACACCTCTTTATCCCAATGTATCAGGATGATTCATGTCTTCCTCTGTCTCTAATGCGGTCACTCATCTCATTCTACACTTTAAAAGAGTTATCAAACAACTGCAGTCCAGAACAACAGGCTTTAACTCTCAGCACAGAGCCACTTTTGTGTGGATGTCAATGGCAGAGCTTGAAATCCACACTGAAAGGTGTCAGAAACACGATGAGCCTGCAAGGCTGGACACGCACGACGGCTGAGGCACCCATTCATTCACATACAAGCTGTGCATAAATAGATAAACCCACACAGATGCAGAAATAGATAAAGTGACTGTAAAATAAAACAGATTTGCTGCAATATGCATTTTAAAAGTGAAATGAAGAATCCAAAGATATAAAGATGATGGGAGGGTTTATTTTTAATATTGTTTTTTGTCCAAAAACAAGGAAAATAGATGGATTAAATACATTATATTAGAAATATTGACTTCAGTGTGTTGGTGCGTTTTAGTCAGTTGAATTTAAGGAAGCAAAGAGGAGGTGTTGTGGGCAGTTTTAATATCAGTCTATATTTAATCACAAACTAATCAACTTAATCTGATATTTTCATTGTTTCCATGAGGACAAATAAATTGAATGTCTTCTGTTTTATGTCATGTGATTCAACTGACATTAGATGTCATGTTGGTGGAGCCCAAGTTAATATTACAGAACTGAAATGTGTTGGAAACAAAACCAGACATGACAGCATGTGTTATTGAAGCCAGGCTGGGGCATGTTTTTTCCAACATTGCGGATTGACAACAGATATGGTTGATCTGAGAACTGATAGAAACACGGAGGACGTACATAAGCAGCTTTTCAGAAAAGAATTTAAGACTTGTGGTGTACATGGCTTTTCCTGGATTAATAAATGATAGCAGACTGGATTCCTAATATTTTTACAATTTAAAACTGAACTGCAGACAGATTTTTTACCAACAGTAAATGCAGAACACTTTGGAACAGTCAGGCTTTGCCACAGCGGAAGCACAGCCTACCTCATTTACAATACACTGTGTCTACAGGCTAAATTTGACCACAACAACAGCAGCAACAGCTTCTGTACTGATTTTCTTCCCTTTCACAGACGTATAGCTGTAACTAAAATGAAACAATGGCCATAGTTTGGCTTCAAAACAGGCACTGCACTGAGATCATTTACTTTATTATTTCAAATAGCCTTTGACTAACACTGGGCGTTGTCCTATGAAAACACAGGGAGGAGAACAACAAGGTTTACTACAGTGGCACCAGAGGGACAATGCACCTCATTTATCTATATACTGTATCTGAACACAACAATTGGCCCAAACAAAGCAGCCAGTACCGAATTACTCCCCTTTCGCAAGACATATGACACAATGGCTATTGAACAAATCAAACCTGTAACCTTTAATTTTATTGATGTTCATACCAGCAGCAATGTCACACATTCACCATAAATTCAAACTAGTGTTGTAGTGTGTTTAAAAAAAAAAAAGAAAAAAAAAAAAAGACTATTCCCTACCATCACTACTGCCGCGGGCGACCAGGACGTCCGGCGACGGGGTTTGTCGTGAGCGTGAGCCGAAGGAGTCCAGGCTGTCGAACGAGTCCTCGCGGCCGTGGCGTGGCGGGGAGAGGGAGTCGCTGCGCTCAGAGTCCCAGCAGTCGATGTAGCCGCTGTCCCGGATGCTGCGTTTAGGGCTCTCTGCCTCGTCTGCCTCCTTAACATTCATAAACACATGTCCAGGTTATATAAAATGTACGTTTGTGTAAAACATGTAACAAAAGGACAGATGCGTAACATTTTGCATAATGTACATCAAGTAAACTTCTGTCGTGTGAATTTAATTTTTACCAGGTCAAACAGTACCTGAAAAATTTGTTTATGTCCTGTCCCCTACAAACATCCTACGATCCTACATCAACTTTCTCTAGTCCTGTTGCTTTTTCTTCTACTTCTTCCTCTCTGCATCTTTTCTTGTGCTCAAACCCCTCTCTGCATCTCTCTCTTCACCTCAGTGACCCCTCCCTTTGTCTGTCCACAGTTGAAACATGTCTATGCAGCTAATGGAAGGTGGGGAAAGGCCTTTCCTGTCTACCAAAAGACTTCCTGTTCCTGACCCCTGCACCGGTCTGTTATGCAACTCCTTAACCTCTCACAAACTATATTGTGTTTGCAACTAGACTGTACTGCAGCAGAATTCCCGTCTGACTTTACATCTTTGTCTGACATATGGTCAGTTTTTCTTTGGTTGTCTTTACTTGAATTATGTACAAATTTAAGAGGTGGATATTGCAAAACCAGGCAAATAGAACCAAAACTATTGATGGCTAGATACCACCTGCGGTAACTTGGTTGGTATATTTTTTTTACCTAATTTAGGTGAAATGACCCTTTAAATGACACACATACTCTGAGCTACTTAGAATGACTAAGCAGAAGAGTGCATGCGGGCCAAACATATGCCTGCTTCTTGTGTTTCAATCATCATTTTTTAAGGTTTGGCTAGTAAGTGAACTGAGGAGTGCCAATTTAATCTTGAAAGTGTGCACCTGATGTGTTCTCCTTAATTTTCAAATCTCAATTTATTATTAAACTCTCTTTCTGTTTCATAGAAACGTGGCTTTGTTTTGGTCAGTGGCAACGTGTGAACATCTGGGAAAGTTACTCTGCTGAGTTGGCGGCAATTTCTCTGTTTTATGGAACAGCGAAGGGACGTCACATTGTGGAATAAATCGCATGGGGGTGACATCATGGTTATGAGTGGTTGTCATAGAGTGTGTGTGTCTGTATGTGTGTGTGTGTTTTTTTTTTTCTCAGGGCTTGCTAATGTTAACTTTTCTTTGTCCCTTTGGGTCAGTAAAGGGGTGGAACCAGATCAAGATGATTGACAAAAGAGCCCCATTGAACAGAGGTCATCCCTGGACTTCGGGTGAGGGGTGTTACGCACTGCCTGAGATGATTTCTGAGAAGTCTGTGAACATTTAACAAACACACACTCATTCAGTGCATCCAAAAAAAATAAGTGGTCCAGTGTAATCTGTGTGTTTCGTCAAGACATTTGGTTACTGCAGGGATCAAATGTGATTTTCTGCTTACAGGAAAAAGACAGCCTCTCTCTACCCTTTATACCAGCTGTGGTTGCTAGGAGATTTGTAATACAACAGAAACAACTGACTAACTTGCCCCTGTACTTTTAGATTTACATTTTCATGATATTTTTAGGCGTAGACGTTACTAAACAAACCTTTCGCATCTGTGACAGCAGGCCCTCAAACTCTTTCAGGTCCAGCGTGGGACCGTTGTAGGAGGTACAGCCGTTGGCAGCACGACCCAACCAGTAGATGGTGATTAAAACCTGAAAGGGGAGAAAAAAAATACCATCACACATCATCAACATGAGATGATACTTTGTAAAGAAACCTAGCCTATCCAAGCTGACATTGGGTGAGAGGCAGGGTTCACCCTGGACAGGTCACCAGACTATCACAGGGCTGACACATAGAGACAGACAACCATTCACACTCACATTCACACCTACGGACAATTTAGAGTCACCAATTAACCTGCATGTCTTTGGACTGTGGGAGGAAGCTGGAGTACCCAGAGAAAACCCACGCTGACACGGGGAGAACATGCAAACTCTGTACAGAAGGGCTCCCCCACCCTGAGGTTTGAACCCCTTACCCCTCCAGCAGAGTAACCCTCTTGCTGTGAGGCAACAATGCTAACCACTGCACCACTGTGCCACCACCTTCTCTACATGTTCATTTAAAAAATAAATAAATAAAATAAAATAAAAATAATAGATAACACATGCTATACTTCTAAAGTCATTACCCAATTAAGGCTTCAGATGCAATCTTATTCATGAAACACTAACAAAAAGAGAAAACTGTTAAGGTTTGTTTAAAACAATGGCAACGCAGGTCATCCAGTGATTATGACTGCAATCTTAAATGCAACTTCCTCACTGAAGACAAAGATCTTCATAATGATACCTTGGATCCAGACATACTGTCCATTACTGTCAAGACAAAACATGTCATTCAAGGTACAATGAGCACATTTGTTTGAAGCCTGAGTTGGCTGTTCCAAACCAATGATTGCCATAAAATGAGTAAAATTGCAAAACATTCGGGTATTGTAATTTAATGTCTTTCAAAAGACAATTTGTGCAATTCAATCAAGTACACAAAGCCAACACATGGACACTTTTACTTGTCTTCCAAATAGGTTAAATGGCTACCAATAATAATTTGTCAACTCATAGTCTTATCACAGGAAAGTGCATGAAGCAAACACTTGAAAAAAGTCTCCACTCTTTTCCCTTCACTTTTCTATAAAGCAATACAAACTGGTTTTCTGGTCATGACAATCCAGCCTCCTCCAAAGAAGCAACATGTTAGCTAATGTGTCCTGCACAAACACAACAAGACTGAGCCATTGTTCTGACCCTGAAACCGTTCACAGGCACTTCTGCTGCTAAAATACAGCATCCCTTCAGGGGTTACAGTGATTTATATTTGCGTGTTAGCTAGTGTAGCCTCAAGTACATAAATTACCAGGTCAATCTCATCTCCTTACAACACAGAAACCCTGTGAAAATCAGTAGCTGAAGGGGGTTGTACCTCTGACTCTTCCTTGTAACCTAATGTCCTGAAGTAATGCTGAATGTGAATGAGGAAGTAAAGATTGCTGCATTCGATGTGACTCCCTTTGGAGTCAGCTAAATGCCTAAAATGCAGAATGTACAGATTGTCTGAAGCCACAGGGAGATCACACAGGGCTGCACCTTTAGCACTGTTGGCCAAGCGTTCCCAGCTATATTTACTGTGTCCATGTCAACCGGCACTCCACAGGGATTGCTTTGATAAGAAAGCTCAGCATGGCTTAATGTGTTTATTTCAGTCATACTGTCAGTGTAAACACCCTCTGCTGCCGTTCAAACACACTTGGAGGAAGAGTAAAGGAACTGGCCTGCTGCTCAGGAGAAGCACAAAGTCTTTTCTGTGTGATACTGTGCTGACTCCTGAGGGGAAATTCATCTCTGTAGTCCAAAGCAGAGAACCAGCCTAGCTAAGATGCAACTTCACTGCACAAAGGGATTTCATGTTTTTTCTCAAGGGTACTTCTAAGGTGGACACCAGATCACCAGGATCAATCCAGAACTCTTTTCATTATAGATCAAAACCACACATGCACATGATATTTCATCTTGCTAAAGCACAGAATGCCACTAATCTAAATCTACAAATAAAGTGCTAAATTTACACTGCACCTGCTGTGGTTATGCCTAATCATCTGCACACTTTCCCTGAGCAGCAGAGTTTATTGTTTCTGTGTCACCAGTATAACGATAATATCCGTGCCAGCACCCATTGGAAGTGGGTCAGCACCAAATGTGTTTCAGTTGCTTACTAGTGTGCTTTAAACGGATCCATATTGATCCCAACTGCACAAGCTGAATGGGAAAACATGCCACAACTGTACTCTCTGCATGACTCAGACATGCAACACTAACCCTACAACAAACAACTGTACAAAAACTGAAACTTGGGCACGAGCATCTGTCGACAGTAGTTAATAAAAACATGTCAGTGGAGTTTTGACGTACAGAAATATAAACAGCAGGCTTGACGGTGAAGTAATGCACAGTGACACCCTTGCTTTACCACTTCAGTTTCAGCAGCCGTCTGATCTGACAGATGTGGAAAGACCTGTCAAAGAGGTTCCAGCGAAAAACAACAATCATGCCTTTGTTTCATGTGAACACACATTTAAGTGCTACAACATGTGTGGCATGAATAAACCCCAAAACGCCCCTACAATGTAAACACAAGCCCACACATGTCACAATCCAGAGACCTGTAATGACACATAGATACAGATTTCACATGCTAGTCATCACAATACAAACACACACAAGCAGCCTTCCTTGTTCACGACTGCTAAACCATCGTCTCATGATGATCTCAATATTCCACCCATCCCTGCAACACCCTCTTTATACTTCAGCATCCAGTCAGCCAAACAACACCTTCATCACCGATTCAGCAAATTCCTCTCAGTGCAGTTCCTTCACCTCTCAATATGTGATGTGCTGCAGAGACAGCTGCTTTGAAATCCTAGTCCTCAGCCTGAGTCTGCAGGGTCATAGATCCATAGCGTAGTACCATATTGTGGTAGCAGGTCCTGGCTAAAGCCTTTAGCTGCGGGGAGTTTGTGGGCCGTTTGCTCTTGCTGCAAATGTTGGCTGGGGTGGCTGAGAGCCCCTGTGTGTAGTCAGCTAAATGAGCTAGCAGGCCAGCTCTGCAGCTCGACACATTAAGTTGTACAGTGCACAGCAGCATCACAGAGAGGGAGAGAGAGGAGCCCTGCTTTGACTGCAGAGTGGGCAGGGCTTGCATTATGTGCTCTACTTCTTAAAGTAGCATTAATAGAAAAAGAAGAAGAGGGAGTGGAGGTACATTTGAGTAAAAACAGACATCACTTGGACTGTGCAACTGAATATTTAAAAGGGAGACTGAACAACACATACACAGAGAACTAAAATAGGCAGGAAAGATAGGATATGCAGAAGAAGACAGCAGGTGTTAGGCTTGGGCGGTGTCACAGTATTATGGTATACTAGGGTATTAAGTATGATTTTCAAAACCATCACAAAAACAGATGCTCCGCTTTCTTTTAACCTCATATTGAAGAGGCTGTTATGAGGATGTAGTGTATGTAGTTCACATCATGCCTCCAGAGGTCAGTCTGGCAGAACAGTCAGCTGAGCTGACAGACATGGCAACTGTCAGTGGCGGGGATAACCTCGAAGGACTGTAAACTGCGAGCCAGCAACAGCAGAGAGAGACCGCAGGGAAAAATAGTGCTGTTTCACATCTAACAATGAATTAATGTTTCATTTTGATCAAACCAGAGTTGGTGATTGTTGAAACAGTGGACTTACTAACTCAACGACTAAGGGCTCATGTATGCTCAGCGTTAGATATGGAGATGGTTGGAGCATTCTGTCCGTACTCTCGTTTTCTGAAAGCTTACAGATTCTGACAAAAAGGAGTAGTGCCACAGGAGACTGTGGAGGCAGTAGAGTGTAGTTCATGCAAGATACAACCACAGGAGACGACAAAGAAATTTAAATAATTGTGGAACTGAACAAATGTGTAATATAGTGAAAAGAAAATTATGTCCACCAGTCGGGGATATATGTATATATTGGATGCACAGACCACGGCTGTGTACAATGCTGCCTCTGTTTAACGGTACAATATTACAACATCCTCCACTGCCGCCTTGTTTGTTGTTGTGTGAAAACTGTGACTCTGCCCTCTAGTGCCATCAGGTGGCTGTTTTTTATGCCACCATATAGGATACATGGAGCTACAGTATAGAGCAGTGACGAAAGTATCTAGTTCCGTACGTAAAGGGAGTATAAATGAGCCTTAAAAGGATAGTTGACCATTTTGGCAAATTCGCCTATTGCCATAATCCCTATAGTCATATGAGTAGGTACATTACCTTTAATTGTCAGTGCCTGCTGTTCTGAGATTGGTGGGGCAGAGCTGCCCGCTGCTCAGCGCACAAAATGGAGGTGAACGATACAGCCCCCTCTCTCCCTCAAAACTGATCAAATACACCATCAAATGACTCCAAAACGCTCTAGTGGACAACTTGTAGCTTACACATTCACAAGGCTATGAAATAATAATGTAATATTACGAGACAGAGTTGTTTTGAAGCCAAATGCACAGCCGGAACTACATTCCAGACATACAGTACTTGCTGGGCGGAGTGATTTCAAACAGCATATGTTTAGTGCAGGCTCTGTCTCATAATATTACATTATTATTTCATAGCGTGGTGAATGTGTAAGCTACAAGTTGTCCACTAGAGCGTTTTGGAGTCATTTGATGGTGTATTTGATCAGTTTTGAGGGAGAGAGGGGGCCGTACTGTTCACCTCTATTTTGTGTGCTGAGCAGCAGGCAGCTCTGCCCCACCGATCTCAGAACAACAGGCACTGATAATTAAAGGTAATGTACCTACCCATATGACTATAGGGATTACGGCAATAGGTGAATTTGCCAAAATGTTGAACTATCCCTTTAATGTGACAAGTTGCACTGCACACAAATACCGTCATATACTGTATACCCTGGTGAAATTTTTGGAAGGTATGAAGGTATGAATAAAATGGATACCATCCAAGCCTTGTAAATACAGCAGAAAATGGTGTTGGTGTTTAAAGAGGTAAAAATTGGTAAATGGGTAAAGTAGACAAGGCAAGAGGAGTAACTAGAATACTGGCTTAAAAATTAACCATCAGAATCGGCCAACAAGCTTTTTCTTATTTTGCACAATGAATAAATATTACATACACTAAAAAGCACTGTATTTCATGTCTCCATCTGCTGGTAGGCATCACAAAAAGATTATGCATCCATAATTTGATGTTAATGCCACTAAAGAAGAGACTTAATGATCACTAAACTTAGGTGGGCAAAATATATGGGTATCGGTATCAGCCAAATGAGTTGTTATATATCAGCCTATCAGATATCGGCAAAAAAATCCACTGTTGTGCAGCCCTATGAAAGAGAATACATATGAAGAATAGGAAGATCAAATGGAGTTGTGAAATGTCAGACAATCAACTGAATATGTAGAGCTACCAGACAGAATGGACTGAACAAAAGCAGGGAGAGTGCGTGAAATTTAAAGATTTGGTGGAAAAAACCCCCACATGGGGTAGATAAAAGAAATACAGCCAGAAATGTTAAAAGCAGAATAGCTTCAAACAATAAAGCCAGACTAGAAATACTTAATATTCTAGTAGAAAAATACAGCACATAAAGCTGACTGTGGAATGAACAGAGCTGGCAGAGCTGGTGAAGACATGAAAAGAGCAGCTAAAGGAAAGAGTGTGACAGCCACAGCACAAACAGAAACACTGGACCATAATAACAGTTTACATCCAGACATACTATTTAGCACACAAACAAATTATCCAGAAGTATCACTTACATTCTTGAGCTTTCGGCTGCAGTCACTTCCCCTGGGAGAATGAGAAGGAGAGAGAGTGAGATATTGACTTCTGGTGTTATTTAATGAGATATCTTACATAAATATAACAGCAGACAGCTTTTAAACCGACCAAACTCCCACAGATTCATGCAAAACAGCAGCAAAAACAAAACTTTTTAAATATACAGTATAGAGGAATCTGCAGAGAGTGCAGCCCACGCAGTGAGAAATAACACTCTGCACTCGCATATCTGGATCCAGTTTATTGTTTGGTGATGTATCTATTTAATATTTCCAGCAGTAATGTTTACTGGCTGCAGTTCAGCTTCAGCTACCTGAAATAAAAACTATATTAAAGATTAAAATAGTGCCTTTCTAGATCGACCATTCTGTACCAGCGTGCATCATTCACAAAGAAAATTCCGTCTTCAACAAAAAGTCAGAGGAGACAGATGTCACAGTGGTGGCCACATGGTTTGACTGCCAAGTGGTCTCTGGGAGGTGCAGCACAGAAACACCGCAGCAGCGGCCACTTAGCGCCACAGATGTTGCCAGAATGAAAAGTTGTGGATCTTGCGGATCACCACTTGAAGCTATAAATGGGAAGTGGAATGAAGCAGTTGTAAAGCTGACCCCAATACACACTTGTGTTGTGGAAACAGATACTTCTTGGCTAAGAGAAGGAGACATAGCAGCACCAGAGAAACAGGAAAAAAACATAGACACAAAGAGGTATGACTACATTTACAGTAAGACTTGGATTTCTGTGTTAGTCTTAACTCATCGTCATCTCTTCCTTTCTGAAACTGTGGCCATTAACCACAAAACATCTGTACAGCCTGAGGAAAGGTCACAAATCACATAACAGACACTTTTCAAGATAAAATTATAACTCACTCCTTCACAGTTAAATACAAAGCAACTCACAAAATCAAGAATCAAAAATACTGCATTTAAAAATGCTTATAATCTCACAACATCCCCTAAAACACAAGGAAAGTTGAAAAGTCTAGAAAAGTCTTTTAAAACATTCTTAAGACTTCAAGGCAAAGTCAAAGCACCCTGATGTAGAAGCCTGGTCATCCTCAGGCTTTGGCGTGGATTGTGCCCAAAAAAGCTCTACATCTGTACTCAGACTTATTGAGTTAAATGCTCTGCAATATAACCAAGTGCGAGCCCAACACCAGCCTTACAGGCGATCAATAAATTCTCAAAATTGATATGGGTTTGAAGAGGAGCCAATGGAGAGACGCCAGGATGGGAGGGATATGAATTCTCTTTCTGGTGCTGGTTGTGAGGTGGCTGGCTGCAGCGTTTTGCAGGATTTGGTCAACAGGAAAATATGATGGTTTAAATATGTTTCTCTCATTACTGGTATCTAACAACTTCATATGGATGCTTAGTTCACTACACATGATAACAGACCACCAGGGGCGTAAATATAAACAGTGCAGGCAGAGCAGTTGCACTGGGGCCCATGAGATGAGGGGGGCCACAGAGTGTTGGCCCTTAAACTACCTTGGAAATATGCCTGTCTTCAAAGAAAAACTTATTTAATTAAAATGGTGCCATGTATCAATCTATAACAAAGTATGGTATAAAATCTACAATATATGCTTACTCTACATAAACTATAAATAAGGTATAAAAATATTCAATTAAACAAATAATTCCTCACTTTTTGGGGTATTTTTACCAAACGTGTTATACAATGTCAAGTCTCTATTTGATCCTGTGACGATAACATTATACGGTAGTTAGTTAAGGCGCATAACAAGTAAGTAGTGTGCCTTAGGGGTCGTCCTAAAAGCGTGCACTGGGGCCCACTGTAACTATTTTTCGCCACTGCAGACCACCTTATAAAGACAAACAACTGTCTATAGTTAACACACTGCCATGTATGGGTTTGCTTTACCTGGAATACAGGTTCCCATATTTTTAATTTAAATAAACTTTTATTGGAAATAGGTTAACTTTTATACTGTACCTGATACAGCTCAGACAGAGCTGAATCAACCAATGAACTTGACTGTGAGCAGCGGGTCCTGTTGTTAACCATAACACCCTTATCTGTAGGTAATTCCAGTGTAACAGGTCCTTACTATTTATTGCATTGTAGCTTTATCTACCGGCAACCCAAGTAAACACGCAACAGATAATCTTGGATACAAAACAGCTTGTAAGGATGAAGTACTGCACGATCTTGTGTGGGAAATGGATTATCTTAGATGGAAAACAGAACAAAACTTGAAGGAACTGTAAGAAGTTTAGATTTCATTACATGATAGCACAACGCTGATGTCAGACAACAGCCACATCTGCTAAATAAAAGCCTTAATTAAAGAATAGAGAAAATAATGAGCATTTTGTTTTATCTCTGAATAATGAATCCTCTGTAAATTATGAGACTGTTTATAAATAGTTTCCAAGGCCTGAGGGTCACAAAGCCCAACTCACTCAACACAACAGAGACACCCAAATTGCAGTTGCGTGGCTTTTCCATGACAGCAGTGACCTGAGAGAGAGACAGAGGTAAAACAGGAGGGGAAGAGCCAGGAGAGAGTAGCTGGAGGGAATGATCTGTAAATCTCCCCCCTCCTCCTTCCTCCTCCTCATCCTCTCTGTCTGTCAGATGACTAAATAAACACAGACAGGTTGCTTTTCTCTGCTGTTACCTCATAGAAGCAAACCTTGAAAACAGCAGGTATTAGATCATAGTTAGAGGCATATTTTTTCCCCTTTCTTTTCTGTCTATCTTGTCTCAGAGGCAGCGTACAAGATTTCGTCAAAGAATAATCAGTAACACACAGAAACATAAATGTCAAAGTTGTACAATGTACAATTTTTTACCGTATTAAAACCATATTTATTTCGGAGATAATATACAGCTTTTATTTGCTCCTTTTACAAACTAAAAAAAGTACTATAGAGTGTCAGTATAATGGTTAAGATCAGTAGCAAAATTAGGGATGACATCTTTACGGAAATTATATGAAAATTCTGCAAAATACATTACTTGTTTGACAGCACTTTAAGAGAATGAGTAGACAGATTTTATGAAGAAATAAATGATGAACTTATGGTGTATTTTTGTCATCCTTTTTATTGTATTCTACTTTCAATTTAATATTTATAAATTCAGAAAAGCTAAGGGGAAACATCACATCACCTAAAGTTTCATCAGCGAAAAAGTGCAAAGCATTACAACAGAAACCGATTTATTTGCTATGACAAAGACTCTTATCTGGCTGTGGAAAAGTGTTTATGTTGTTTGATGGGTGGTTTAAATGTTATTCCCATAAATATTACCACAAAAACTATTTTAGATGACAGTATGAAATAATTCCCAATACTTGCTGACAGTAAAGAGTAGTCGTACCTCAATATTAATCAATATTAATGAAATCCCGAGGGGCTTGTGTTTACTTGTGGTTTTGCATTTTCATCATATTTATTTCTACCCAGCTGAGGAAAACACTTCTCATTTTGAAAAGTTCATTTTTTTGCTAGTTTGTTTTTTTTGCTGCATTTCAAAACTTTGTCTTAACTTTGCCAGACAGCCGAATGGAAACACAGCTCCTCTCCTCTCCTCTCCTCTCCTCGACTGCCTGTCACACTGTCACTTATCTTGAAAATCGATCTGTTTCCATTAAGACGCAGAGGAACAGGAGGTATTTCAGGCCTGAGCTCATAGTGTATCAGAACCTGTCTGTCTTCACGGATCCCTGTCTAAAGCTGTTTCCTAGATGAGTAAACACCTGTCCGGAGACTCAGAGGGGTGAAGCACCGAAACGGCTTCCTGTCATTGGTAAAAGCTGCAAAATGATCATCCTGTACGACACAGGGGTTACATAACAAGTGGAAATAGCACAAGGCCTCTGAAACAATGACTCCAGTGTTTCCTTTTTCAGTTTGTGCTAACTGTAGAAATTGCTTATGATGATATCTCTACAGTGAATGAATATTTGTTCAGTATAAAGATCATCTTTCACAGAAAAAGACGATGCATTATATCTAAGATCAGACTGATTAATTTGGTTCCTGTTTTATTCTTTTCGCAGTATCAATTTGTAATAAGTATTTTTTAATTACATATATCAGGGCTGTCACTTTAAATTTAAATTTAAACTACTCTTCGATGTAGGGAAAAATTCCATATTTCACAATCTGCTAACTGACTTTCTAAAAAGACAACTGCTTTGTAACTTTAGCTTGCTGCTCAGGTCAGGCAGCAGAGACTCCACAAATGACCAACACATGGTCAGAAAGGATTTTACGTGGCAAAATGTACTCGTGCTGAAGCAAGAAGCTACAAAAAAGTGGGACAGGAAAAAAATCATAAACTGTGGGAGCTGCCGTCAATAGCTGCTTCACAGCTGCATTCTGCCAAGTTACCAGTTACACAGCTTTTTATCAAATTAAGAAGAATGGGGAGTGAAATCTTGTGGAACTGCAGTATATTTTACAGAAGGCTACATGAATTGCATTTAGGGCTGGGTATTGGTACTCAATACCAAGGTATCAACCTAAATAACCCGGTACCAAGTAGTACGGAAACGTCTCCAGTCATACAATACCTGCATTTGATTCTTTTTGTGTCCAGGGTCTGATCCCGGAGCCCTCTTCCTCCCTGCCAGATCAGCAAACTTTCTGCTGCTGCGGTCTACAAAGCTGCTCTCCCCCCAGCGAACGGTCAGTTCAATGTCTGCCTGGTTAGCATGAACTTACACAGCAACAGCTGCGAACATCCAACACTGAGCCGTTAAGCATTTCCAACAAACTCACACCGACACCAAAATGTCACCGTGTGTGTGTGCGGACGGACTCTTACCAACTCAGAGCTCACACTCCCGCAGCAGCTACAACCCTCACAGTCTGTGATGTGGTGAAGTTGAACGCGCTACATTTGACGGGGTTGACAGTTCAGTGTGCCAAGATGCCACCAAAACATTCATAAATATGGCTATACTATACGCCACTCCATTCACATTATGGGTCTCGAATTAAGTATGTCAGTGGTAGTGGGATCACTTTAAGGGTACTGGCATGGTCATTTTATAACCGATACCCAGCCCGAGTTGCATTTAAATTTATTTCAACATGCTACAATTTAATTCAAATTCATTCAAACTTGACAACCTTTAGCCATCACACACATATTGTTCCTCTGATTTTGAAAATATTATCAAAAACAAACATTTGTGACATTCAAGTTTGTAAAATGTAAATGTCACATTACTGTTGCATTTATGGTGTCTCCTGTGTGTTACTAGTCAATGTTAAGCTATATTTGAGGAAAAATATTTGTAAAAAATTATGCTAAGAATAACATTACATCATTACTGAAGAAACGTAAATAAGGCACAAGCAGGAATAAGTGCACCATTACTGAAAGGGACACCAGAGTCCTGTTTAAACTAGAGCTAAATGCATGCAACAGGGTGACGGTTGCACTCATGCTGAGAAAACAAAGGCTGCTTTAACAATAGTGTACACAGACACACAAACACACACACACAACACTGCTTTGAAAGAATTCCTTGTCCCGACAGAACCAGTCAAGCAGCTCCTCCTGAGACCAGCTAAGATTAGCACTGCCCCTGTTCTCTCCAACCATCTCCAGCAGCACTTTTCTAAACCCTTCTGTGAATGAAACCTTGTTGATACATGAGGACAGCACATGCCACACACACACTGACACATTCACACAAACACATGCAGTATATATATATATATATATATATAAAACAACTACATGCACTTGTGTTTGTTACCAAGCAACAAAGTAGGAGTCATGGTTCAGAGAGTGAGTGTTGTATTTGGACAGAGACCAGTTGTGTCAAACAGATATGGTATTGTTGCTTCACTGACACAGGCTCTGAAAACTTCCATTGACTCCCAGTTAGTTATTTATCTTGGCAGTGAACTGGGTGATTGTGTGATGCAGAGAATGACAGACAGGGTGACTGATGGAGAGTGACACACAATCAGTGAAACAGACAAGCCATCCTTTGACACACAACTGAAGTGTTCATCATCATCAACACTCGGTCCATCCACTTAATAAAGGACAAGTCTGTATTCAGTTCAAAATGTCTAAAATATGCAGATGAACTTAAAAACGGCTACTAAACAGACCGTGAAGTGAGACTGTTTCTTCAAATGTTTTTGAGGTCAAGACTGAACTTTGAACCTCAACTTTCAGGCCAATCAACTGTTATACATATTATCCACCACAGCACACCAAAATGAATCTGCATTTTCCCAAAACTGTGTCCTCTCCACCTGTGCCTCATTTCTTTTACTCTACTGAAGAGGATTCTACCATCTACTTGTAACAGAAACTAAAAAAGCTTTACATTCTTTTGCTTTAAAAACACAGCACCCTCTTTCTATTTTGTTCACCAAAGCACAAAGATCTCAAACCTTTATTTAACCAGATAAAAGTCTACTTTAGATCATCTACAAAACACCTGGTATTTGTAGTCATAACACTGTTCTGTAATGCCGCCTTGTCCAGGTCTCTCTTCAAAGGCAATGCAGGCAAGAAACAAGATACTAACACAGACACAGAGCGCAAAAGTCTGAAGATAACATTCATTTCAAGAAAAGTCATTTTTTAAGTAACCATCCAAAAATATGAGAAATGAAAACATTGCCTTGAAATCGTAGATCCTATGAGCTTTACAGATGACGTGAATTCACTGACAGTATTCAGTCAGACAGTTTAACAGCTTTCTGTATAGAGTTCTCAGCAGAGAGAGATTGGTGTATTAAAAGCTTTTCTTTTATATATATGAATACATTCTAATATTTATGTTTAGGGACGTTCAGGGTGACAGGGACATTCCCGTAACAAGTAAACAGACCAAGTTAGCCCTCCAAGCTCACGTATGCCAACTATGCTTCTGACGGATCGGAAATGTACAACAACATTTTCTTGCCAAGACTGTGAGCTGAAAATTCAGCACTTTAGAGGGCAGAAGATAACTTTATCTCAGAGCCTGCTTGGGCAAAGCCTTTCTTCCTCCAGGCAGCTGCCTCTGGTTCTGGGTCTGTGTCTGCAGCAGCCTGTACCAGACAGCAGCCTGAAAGTGAGGAGTGCTTACTCTACAGCTACATCTGGCAACTGAAATGCCCCCAGAAGTACACTGACTGAAAAAAAAAGAAAAAAAAAGAAGACAACTGCTCAAATTGAAAACTTGATTTAGTAGTTTTTCCACATAAAAATGTCTAGAAACGACTAAACCAATATTATATATTTTGTTTAGTTGTGTACTTTGATTATCAGAAATGTTTCCAACAATTTTTCAAACCCAGATAAATATGAAATATTAATAAAAGTTACGGACCGTGTCATTAGGTCGCATGTCAATGGCGACGTAACTCCAGCTACCATAGCCATTAAATGAAGGAGAAGAAGAAGAAGCAGACCGGATGAGACGTCAGAGAATGAACGTTACTGTTGCTAGGCTAAGCTAACTCGTCATGG
The DNA here is from genome assembly GCF_006386435.1 of Epinephelus moara. NCBI lineage: Eukaryota > Metazoa > Chordata > Actinopteri > Perciformes > Serranidae > Epinephelus > Epinephelus moara. The sequence continues at coordinate 37,224,936 of NC_065509.1, forward strand.
ATCATGATAATGCATTGACGGTTGCTGCACCTTCCAGTGCAAGCCAGTAAAATAATGCATTGACGGTTGCTGCACCTTCCAGTGCAAGCCAGTAAAACAGAAACGTACGGGTCAACCAAGCGATCCCAGAAGAATTTGGGATAAGAAGAGAGCTATATCAAGGATAAATATTGGTGTGGCCTTTCCGAGATGGAGAGAGCTTCGTGAAAATCTAGGACTACAATTCGACGCCGACCCCGCATGTGTTCTACTAAACAGGTAAGCAAACATCTGGCTGATGTCATCGAAATATGAATCATTTCCACCAGTGTATTGCAAGCACTGCTGCCCGCCGGGGCACCAGTGCTCCGGCCAGCGGCCTCCGCTGCGGAGCGGTGTGGAGCGGAGGCTGGCTAACAACAACATCTAACGATAGGTTTCTATAATGCTGAGCTGATGCCGGTAAATGAACTGCATTTATAAAAGAGGCAGAGGAATAGCTAAACATAAGATGCACTGAGCAAGAGAGAGCAGCAGAGAGGGAGAAGCCATCGCTAACTGTAAAGCTAAGTAACTAGCAGTTTGACGTCATCCAACTCTGTCTTCTGTTACTGTTTTGGTTTGAGACCCCTAGCGGCAGAAAATTACATATTGCACGTTTAACTAAGGAGTATCTGATTGATGATTCAACTTTCAGCTGACAGCCTTATAAAATAATATAGTAACTAGAAATGTGCACTTAGTAGAGTGCGGATCTCCATCAGGTGTGTCTGGGGGAATGTTGTTGGGGAACAGTGAGTGCAGGGAAGGCTGTGTGTCCAGCATGTATGCGTGACAGTAATGGAATTATAAGGAGACAATACACAGGTTACATTTTCAAGATGTAACCAGCATAGATATGGAAGCAAACCTTCAACACAGAATCCAATAAAACCCCTACTGACCTCCCTCTCCTCTCACTTTACTGAATCAAAACATATCAGTTATGTTAATGATCTGCAGATGCTTAGATTCAAAATGAGACCAAACCTTTCTATGGATGTCAGTTTCTGAGCTACAATGAAGGCCAAAATGTTTCCTGCACCTGTTGAGCAGTAAGGTAACACTGAATCTTAGAGACTTACTTGGCGGTGGGGCGTGTTGACGTGTCCTGCAGGTCTCCAGGGTCAAACAGCTGGGAGCCTTTCAGTCCCAACTCCTCGCAGCCGCGCAGAAACACACTGAGGTTGTCCTGCACACACAACACACACACACACAGTTTCATCGGGATAAATAGGCTGTTGGCAGAGACAGAAGGCAACGCGAGGTCAGGTCCATTAACTGCACAAGATCTTAACTCAAACACACCCATGATACACACACTCTTTCCAATTCATTCAAAATCATACTGTTATTACAGACAAACAACTGGCATTACACACACACACACAAAAAAGTCTGGCTCACTAAGCATGGCACGCACACATGAAAACACACTTAAATACTTAGTACTTCTAGTACGTCTGCTCTCATTAACTCAGAGACTTCTCTACTCTTAACTCTATTCCTGCCCAATTCTAACCTTAAACCTTAAACCAAGTCTGTATACAAAAACAACTACGTGCAGACCTAAAGACAAACTGTCCTGATAGTCCATGTCCTCATAAGGTGTAAAGTTTTAATGGGTCCTCACATAGATAGAAGTACAAGAACACACACCCACAGGTAATTAGAGATAAGGTCAAGATCCTCTTCATTTACAGCACATTAAGTCTCTCTCTTTCTCTGACACCCACGCACAAACACACACCTGAACAACTCTTTCAAGGTCTGTCTGTCAGGCAAACACAGAAATATAGAAGTACTGTATTAGAGATAACAAAGTCCCATTTTACTGATATGAAAAGGAAGGGCTCAACAACTTTCCCTGCATACAAACATGCAGACACACACAGTAAACACACACAGCAGAAATACACAACATGTAAATCAGGATACCTGCTCGACAGAAACGTGACACCACCTGGTTTTGTGGCTGGCTTTCCTACGTCTCCTTTCTCAAATTACTCCAACTTTCACTCTTCACCTTTTCTTCCTTCGAGTGGCTTCCTTCCTTATCTTCCCTCTTCCACCTGCTTTTCCTCGATCATTCCTTCTTTCTCTTCTTCTCCCCCTTTCACTCTCTCCCCATCTTCTCAGTCGTCCTGCCTCTCTCCCCTCTGCTCTCAGACAAACTCTTTGTTGGATGCAACCTGAGCTGAGCTCTCCTCTCCTGTTCCCAGGTTCTCTCTCTCTTTGTTTCTGTGCCTCTGTATCCTTCACAGGGCCGCAGCCAAAGTCCTTCCCTCTCTCTCTCCCTCTCTCTCTGGGTGTCACCGTTTCCTCTCCACCCTGATTGTCCCAGGCACTCTCTCTATCTCTCTCTCACACACAACACAAATACAATATGCTTACATCGCACATGCACATATTTAGACAGTACTGTGTTTTAAATATACATCCTTTCAAGTGCTCAGACACACATAACTAACAGACTTATTTACATGTACACACTAGCTGGTGTAAGAAAGATGCATGGTTACAAACACATAAACACACACACACACACACTTGGAAACACTTGTTCTCACGATCCTTTCCCATTTGTAGCAAAACACCCCCTCTAAACCCACCCTGCAGCTTCCTGTGTTTTTGGGACAGCGCCATCTTTGCTCTCCTGGTGAGGCAACTCCACCCACCAAAACGCACACACAGACACACAGACACACAGACACACAGACACACACACACAGCCATCTATTTGAGGGAGGACACAGCAATCTCTTCTTCTGACAGTTTCACTCCAGGGAGGACACACCTGCAGCGGGTCTCACACACTGCTGATTAAGGTCACATTAGACTTCAAAATAAAAGGGCTGTGAGTCCACTTGTGTCCAATTAATATCAGTGTGGGTTCTGTTAAAGAGTATTTTCAAGATACCAGAAATGAGTTAGCACTTGGAACAATAATGGACTCCCTCAGGGTGGGGACAGCCTGTAAGAGGGGCTCCCAAGCATTTTGTGTCCAAGTAAACAGATCCAAATATGACCCAAATATCCCCACTGAATGGGATTCTGTAGTAAAGTTCAACAACTGGGAGGATTTTCCTTTGTTGTTTTGTGTTCAACTTCTTGGAAATCACAACAAGAACATGTTATTACTTACTCACTTTGCTCATTAATCATCTGATATTATAATTATTTCCAGATCACACTTGTGCAAACACTTGGACACATGTTAGAAGATTTCTGACTGGAAACTCAGTGTGTTTAGATCCCACAGAACTGGAAAGGGAGACTGCAAGGGTAAAGTGGAAGACTAAACTTGCACAATAACTGTGTCAATGAGCAAGCCTACTTAAACAATGCCTATTAAAACTGGAGTTTCTGGCTAACAGTGGAAGACAGCAGAACTGTTGGACAGCTGTCTGAGCATTCAGGTTTTATATTATAAATAGCAAAGCAAATTAAATGACTAACTCAATATGCAATAATCTAATTCTAACATATCAAAGCCATTTCAAACAAGGGCTGAAGTCAAAGCTGAACAGTAAACACACACAAATGTGCATCTCAAATAAAAGACGCCACCACTTCCGCAGCACAGAAACTCTTCCCTAAATGCACGCATATGTGATTAATAATCGTGTTGATAACATTTAGTATAATCCTGTTTGTTAAGCATGCACCCCTCAGTCCTACCCGACAACATGTTGTGCAATATTCAGCTACGGGCACTGTAAAGAGATATTCTTTCTCAGAGACAGGCCCTTAGGAGCTGTTTGATAAGGAACCACCAAGGAAAACATATTTCTAAAAGTATTCATCAAAAAGTGAGTGCTTGAAAAGTTGCAGCCAGGGGCTAGATGGGGATCTGGTGGCGCTGACAACAACAACAATCTCAGCTATCACAGAGCAACTTCAGCTGTAACTTCAGCAGCTGAACAATTTTGTCCCACAGTTCTCCTCCATTTTCCAGCTTGTATTTCACACGGTCTGGAATTGAAATAACAAACGCTGAAATAAACAAGCCAACAGCCGATTTAACAGGCTCATTTAGTAAGGATTTGCGTAATGACACACAGGGTAATTAAGTGGGTGTTTGGAGTGTGTGCGCATGTGTGTGTGTGCGTTGTGTGTCATAAGAAGTGAATGTAACTCTGTGGTGATTTGCAGGTCACTGCCACAGGAAACTGGGCGTCTACCGCAAAGAAGTGACTGACAGCTGAATGTGTTTGTAGAAGGACAAAGCCCTTGTCTACGCTCTTTCCCCCTAAAAAATGTAGTCATAATAAATTTGGGCAAAAGTTACACCCAATATGGAAATATTAACATTATAGTAAAATTAACAACTCATAAAATTAAGTAATAAAATACAGCAAAAGGTGCACAGAAGAAGAAAAATCACTACGGCCAAATGAATGGCCTTCCAGAATGAGCAGCAGGGTTTAGCAGTAAACCCTAACTGCCACATACTCCAAGTTTCAGTATTACTGGCTGTGCATATGATGCTGATTAGTATTGTGTGAGTGTGTGTACTGTACCTACATGTGTACGAGTGTGTGAGAGGAAAAAAAGAGCTTAGGCTCCTTTGAACACAACCCTCACTGTAATCAATATCTGACCACCACAGTTGGACCACCAAGGTTTCTCAGGGAAGACGATCAGTGGTCACGCCCTGATTCTGGACCTTGACAGAATCCAGAGGAAAGCTGCCCAGGATGAGGAAACAAGCTGCTTGGGTATAAATAAGATATGTTCTTTTTTTTCTTCTTCCAGCCAAGGATAACATCTAAAAATAAGATAAGCCCCACCATCCTGCAATATACTGTGTACTATGCACCTAACTACACCTGTCAACCGCATCACTGTGCAAAGGAAAGTGTGCATCTACTCATGGAAGAGTGGCTTGTGCTTATGACAGTGTGAGATGTAAACATTAATGGTGTCCATCTGAACTGTCACATAAGCTAGCTCTGTGGTGCTAGCACGCGCCTCTCGTCCACGAGAAGATGCAGGGAAGGTGTAGTCAGGTAGAAAGAAAACAGTCCTTACATGAAACTGCTCACAACAAGGTTTGTGGATTACCTCGAGTAACCGGACCATGATTTCTAGAAAGAGACACTGCTGTTTTTCAAATATATCTTTTTTTTTGTGTGTGCTCTGAGCACCACAAACCGAGTGCCATCTAGTTCAATTATATTCAAGAAAAGATAGACATGTCTATGGGCAAAGTCTCCAACATTCGGCAAACCAAACCAAAACAAACTAGACGGGTGATACTGACCTTACGCCCCATGGGCCAAATCTGCCTCACAGCAGGTTGCAGGGTGGCCTGACGACAATTTTCTGATTCAGAATTAAGACAAATAGATTTACACTGGGAGATTTTTTGTACTCTGATTGTAAATAAGGGGCCAGAGTGCACAAAAAGCGTCATCCGCAATATTAGTTAACTGCAATTATATCAGTACCTGTGCATATGCTGGTCGATTTGTAACAAGAAACTGCAGTAGAGGAATGCAAAAGATATGTTTGACTGATTAAAAATATGCAATCATCACAACTGTCAGATTAATTAATGTGTTTTTTTTTAATATGTACTTAGAGTCTATGTGTCATTACACATACAAAAGTTGTATTAGCCTCAAAAATCCAGTATCAGGAGGGGCTATATAGTACACACTCATGTCTTTTTTTTCTCTTCTGCATCATGCTGTAAGGCAAAATCCTCTCTATATATCCAAGATGTAAGCTAAGGAAATGGTCTTCAGCATGACGGACAGGGCTTTGAAAAGCTCTCACTGCACCAAGGGTGGTTGAATTATCTCAAGATACTAATGACGCATACAATCTCTGAAATGAATATGAAAACTGTAAATCCCCAAAGCTGGAATTACAAGGGTTTTACGTAACACTCTTAATGTTTTTTTTTTTCCTTTCTTTTTTTTTCTTCCTAACATGTGCGTCACTGTTGCCCTAAACTTGATGTGTGGAAAACAACACATTCTTAAACATGTGAATTACTACTATTCAACTTGCGGGGCGATCTCCTCCGCATGTCTGTTTACACACTGTAAAACATGAGCATACCAGTCGACCCAGAGACGGCTGGGAACCGAGCACGCAACAACCAACCTGTTCAGACGAACAGTGAGCCATACAGGCCGAGCTGCCAAAGTACTGAGGTAGCTGCTCTAATTACAAAACAGCCAAACCTCCTCAGAGACTCATTTTCCCATTAGCCCCCAAACAGGAAGAGGAAGGGGGAGTAGCCTGTGTTTTATTACGATGGTCCAGATAACAGCAGACCCCTTGTTTATGTGTTTCTCACCTCTTTAATCACAGCCCAGAGGAAAAAAAAATCCCTGCAAAGCCACAGGAAGAAGCTCAGAGACAGAATTATGAAACTTTTCAAAGCACAGAGACTCATATTGTTTCGACTGGAATAAAACCAACAGGTGTGATTTTTTCTTTTACTATTTATATGTTGTCCTCAGACTAACACTGTAAACATGTTGTCTTCAGTGGATGATTTATCTGCCCCTTTGGGCTTCTCAGTAATGGTCATGTAATGTTTTTCATCCTGTAACTGCATTGCCTCTCCTTGGGCCAAACACAGCAGTTGTTTTCAGTCACTGTTGTTTGAGATACCAAACACACTTGCAACACAAACTAACAAACAGCATAACAAAAAAAATAAAAAATTAAGATTTGATGATAAAACTAGGCCTGTCACAATATCTACGTTTATTGGATGACATATTGTCTCAGAAATAATTGCAATGAATGACATTATTGTCATTTTGAGACAATTTTATGCCACTAATATAATGATAATCCATAGCGCAATGAACTTTTAATTTTTAAGAATACTTGGACACTGGAATTTAAATTTAAAAAAATATTTAACTTATTTAAAAAAAAATAGTTGACACCTGTTAATATATACAAGCAGGTATTATGTATAACTATAGTACATTTATAAAAGTAGGAAATTGCTCAGTTTGAGACTTCATACAAATTTATAAAAGTAGGAAATTGCTCAGTTTGAGACTTCATACAAATATGACCAACAAAAATAAACTGCAATGCCTCTTGTGACTAACAGACTCCGGGAACATTGCAATTACCTCCATAACATGGCTGGTGTGCTACAGTCAGCTATGGTAGATGGATGGCCTGAGAGTAGGGAGGTTTGCTGGTGAATTTTACGGAGGATGAAATTGTTGAAGGGCAAGCTAATGGCTGTATGTGCAGCTGCAAGCTACTGGTAAGCTATGCTATGTCATCTTGCGTCGTAAGTGTTGCATTTTGTTAATTTTGGACTCTGTCCAAGTCCTTTAATGGTCGGGACAAGCTGACCCTATTCTGGCATTATCTTGGCGAAAGTGTTGGCGACACAAAAACACACGCAGATTCACACGATGAGCAATACTGAGGTCAGCAAAATGATCGAGGTCATGTCCATATATTGTATGATAAATAAGTAACAATAATTATTCTGACAGGTCTAGACTAAAGACTGCATTAAACAACTTATCAGAAATCAATACTTTTCACAGTATATCATTGGGGAGCATAATAGCACTGTACCCTGATGGATCTAGGAAACTCCTTAAAAAACACTGAAAAAACATGGCTGTCAGCCAGAGGAGATAAACTGATCAGACTCCATAAGGCTACAAACTGGGAAAAATCAGATAAAGGAAAGTGAAGAACGCAGGATGGTACGACCACACGAAGAAAAGAATGCAAAAAGCAAATAAAACAAACAACAAAGATGCAACAGAAACTGGATATATTTATGCACAGATCACAAACATTACCAAGACAAAGTGAGCAGAGAAGCTCTTAGGTGTAAAAGCTCCAACAGGATGATCGATTGTTATTCTAGCAGTGATTGTACGGTGTAAAAAGGCTTGTAAAGAATGTGGCTGTGTTATTATTCGCCCCTTGTAAAAAGCCAGAGAAGGCTCATTGACAGCCATTAGTGACGCCATGAGATAAGAAAAGCCATTTCATCCCAACTCAGACTTCCTGGTCTGTTCTGTCATGCTATGAGCCAAATAATACCCAGCTCCCATTACATTTGTATACCGTCATCATGTTTTAATCTCGTTTATACGTCATTACTGTTTATGAGGACTAATAAACGCAAACTTGACTTCAACTTCTGTCAGTTTCTTTCAGAAGGAAAGGTATATATTTATTTCTTAAATCACACAAATGTGGCCTGTACTTGTCAGTGATTTGTGTTGATACACAGCCCTATTGAACCCTCGCAGATAGTGTTTGTAATTTCAAATATTACATGATAAGTTTCATTCTTGATCTTCAATTTTGTCAATAAATATTTTTTCACATGAAATTTTTTTTGAGACAGCAGTGAGGAATGCAACTGGGAGCTAGGTTAGGAAGGACAGAGAGACGAAAGTACATTCAGCGTGTGATCAACTTTCAGCGTGCCCCTGTTTACGTGCCGGTTGTGGTCCTGGAAGGTCATTTTATCCAGATGAAGGTCTTGGGTTGTCATGAAAGGGCTCCACTGTACTCGACTCTGAAATGTGTCAGTGTTCAGGTCTACTGAAATTTATAGGTTCTCATTCAAAGCGGAAAGCAAACTTAAGATTCTTAAATAAAAACATCGACAACAACGTGCATTATTCAGGTCAGGTTTTAGGATCTGGAAGAAATTTCTTGCTGCTCACATGAAAACATATTTTATGGTTTTAGTAATTAAAAGAATTTCATTTAATCAAAGAAATACAATGAAGAGACAGAAAGTGATATTACAAGAAATGCTCCTGCAGATATTTTATGCTTTGTTTAAGAGATCTTTACAGAAAGGGAGTCTGCAGATGCTTTGTGTCACTGCAAAACTGTCTTACTGTACAAAAAGTGAGTTGTTAGGGGCTCTGTGTAGCCTCTTCTACGCTGTCATTCCTGACCCGTATAAAATGTATGATAGCAGAATGGGGGACAGAGCTGTCTCGCCTTTAAGCTGACTGTGGAGGTAGTAACAGCACCGAATTGGCGTCAGGATGGGGCAAGTGTGACATTCTGACATGTTATGCGACCCACAATCGGGAGATTTAAAAAGCAGCTAGCAGCAGTTAGCAGCTAACTCAGAGAACAGCAGCCAAAGAGTCCGCAAATTGGGAAGACAGTGAAAACTGTGAGCATCTTACAGTCCCAGCAGAGGACAAAATCAACCTCCCTGTAGCAGGCACTGTAAATGATGTTATGGCCATGTTATGCCATTGTCACATTTAGAAAGCACTGCCCAGCGTCTAAGTTATGTGTCACACTAGACGCTGACGCTGTCGTGTTTTCAGTCACGTCTTCTGCTTTAGAAATGCTGGCATGTGATCTAAAAATCACACAATAGGGTCACATTATGCAGGCATTGTTTGGTTCTGTATGAAAAAAGCAAAGCTGGCATGAGAAAGGGTCTTCGTCGCAGCTGTATCGTGAAAACTCTCTGTAAAAGGGGCTTGTCATATTTAGCTGCTGATACCATGGCTGTGAGGACTGAAACTGAAATCTCTCAGCTGCAGGTATATGTAGTCCTGATGAAACACCTGGTACTGTATAATGTAAAGTCTGTCACATGATTATTATCAGTATATGTCTATATCATCTTTATTTTTCTGATATCCTTTCCACTTAGGCAATACAGTGAAGGTTGGATGGATATTTATCACATAAGTCTAAAAGAATCTGGCATACTGACAGAATTTCATACTCCAGAACATACTATATATCACCTGGTAACAGACAAACACCAACAATATATCACCTGGTAACAGACAAACACCAACAATAAAGTTATATGGTGATGTCGTTCATATGATGCACCTGGAATATGGCAGGGTTGGTAACCTTTATGTCACCTTTCTGCTTTGGAAAGCTGCACAGGTATCAAAGCTAATCTCAAGTTACAAAGCTGCCATAAATTACAGCCCCTATGAAGCCATTACGTCAGGTCATGTATAAAGTTTTGTACTTTATTCAAGAGAAATAAGAGGTTACAGCGAGTTTTTAACATGAGACAGACCTGAATAAGACTGTCTAAAGCATCCCTGTGGAGGGAAACAGATGCTAATAAAAAAAGAAAGGGGGAGGATGAGACGCAGACATAAAGCAATATGACAAGGAAGGAAAAGCAAGAGCGAAAGCATGGGAAAAGAAGATCGATGAGGATTTTAAGACCGTCTTACATTTTGGTAGAAATGCTGTCAGGTTGAGGACTTACCAGGCCAGCTATGGGTGTTGGAAGTCTGTTAATTTTCTTCACCAGGCCGGGTTTAATAGAGCTCAGCAACCTAAGAAAAGACACACAGGGAAGAATACATCACAAGCTGGATTTGAAAGCTTAAAGCAGAGTCATACCTTTAAAATGTATCCTCATGATGAGATGAGATGAATTTCTAAAATTTAAACCTAGCTCTGGCGGAGTGGAAGAACTGTCGGCAAAAAAGATGAAGAGTGTGTGAAACCGTGTGTGTGTCTTCAGAGAAAAGAGGAGGAACAAAAAGGGAGAAAGAAACATTTTTCAGGGTCCCACAGTGGCGTCTGGAAGGTTTATAATGACATAGATCCTAAATCAGAGCAGAGTATCTGTGCTTCTCCATTCACCCACTGGGAGCTGTTAAATAGTTCCAGTGCACTTCATATCCCAATGAACTACACATGTGAAGAGGTATGTCCTGCTTCTGTCATTTCTCATCACACACACACACACACACACACACACACACACACACACACACACACACACACACACACATTTGTTAGCATCCCACAACATCAGACAGCTTGTCAGTAATGAACAAGCCAGTTTCAGAGTTCACCTCTCTCCCTCTCTCCCACCTTGTCTCCAGTTTCATCTTTTGTGTAAGTTTTCATCAGAGGAAGCACTCTAATGATTCTGCCCTGTAAAGGAAAAACCCACCCTTGGATACTCTTACAGTATTAGATATCAGTGGTCCTGTGATGCTGATGGCATTCCAGCAGGTATTTGGAGATGAACTGCTGTAATTTACCTTTTTGGTGAACTCTACTTCCCTCAGGCTGCCTCATCTACTTCTGCTTCAGTTAGAGACTTTCTGCTGTACTGTATGTTTCCCAGAATAACTTTCAACAACCTCAAGAGAAGGGTGTTCTCAGTGCTACATACAATACGTGTAGGTGGGGAGAGTGGGCAATGGCAACAGTGAAGACAATATTTCCACTCTTGAAAGACTGCCTGGAATGAGAATTATCTTGCAGTCTGCTTTCTTTTATTTATTTTTTATTTCCCCCCACCAATCTTCTTCTTCTAAGATTGATTTCTCCCTGTGTGATTGTTGAGCATCAATACAGATGACTGTGTTTACAGAAATGTTTGAGGAAAAAAAATTGACTTGTTACAGCGTTAAAAGGAAGTGGGAATGACCACAAGAGTGAAAGTGCTTTCCTGGATTTTTAAAACACAGACATACTCAAAACAAACACAGTACAAGTGACATAAATATATCATCTTGTGATTATGTACAGGGACAAACACACTTCCTGACACCTGGTGCATCAGGAAAAAGAGGAAGAGGCTGGAGGGTGTTTCACTTGTGGAATTAGTGAGAGCCGTACACAGGAAGTCCGACGTGTTCTCTCCTCTGCTGCTTGGACACCATTTAAGTGCATTAATTGACTAAATGATATATAACCTGCTATATAATCTATAACCTGCTAAAGTATGTCAATAGACTCTTTAAATGTGCCCACTGTAATTTTCTTGTAAACAAACAAAAGTTATGTTTAAATGGTGAAAACTAAGCATGTTTGCATGGTTTGAATTTTTTTTTAAAATTTATTTATTTAGGTGAAATTTGGTGGACAGTCGTTAGTCAAAGCAGTAAGTGACAGAATCATTTGTCAAAAGAATTCATTACATTGCAAGATAAAACATTTTGACTATTCGTGCCATTTTTATTGTCTCATGAACTACCGCTCTTAGTAGCATAAAAAAGTCTGAATCACAATGGATATCATAACAGTCTAGCTAGCAGGTAAGTGCACCTAAAAGGCAGATCCAAATGCACCCAAATAATTTCTTAACACTTAAAATCATGTTTAAACTAAAATTACCACCTCGCAGATGTATACCTCTGCCAACCAGACAAGCTGCAGTTTATATTCTGTCCAGACTCATATGTAGCACTGACAGTAGCAAATGCTTCAAATATAGATGTTGCTGCAAAGCAGACACAAATCCTGAAATATGGATGCTTCTCACAGTTTCAAGGTGGGCACCCAAGATTAGTGTCACCAATTCAGTATCCAAACAAATGTCTCCCCTTCTGTTCCTGAATTATGACACTGAATACTGGCCAGAAAAGTGTTTCTGCAGAACATTATGACATCACAGTGAAGTTGACCTTTTCGATATAAAATGTATTTTTATCCTATTAAAATCTTATCTGAAATTCTGTCTTAGGGACATATGAATTCTTGAGTTACGGACAAAAATGTGCTCTGTGAGGTCATGCTGACCTTTGACTGACAAAAATATAATCAGTTCATCCAAAGTCCAAGTGGACATTTGTGCCAAATTTGAGGAGATTCCCTCAAGGTGTTCTGGAGTTATCGCATTCACGAGAGTGGGACAGACAGATGGACAGACAACTATTGAATATAATGCCCCCAGCCATGGCTGTCACCACATCAAAGGAATAACAATGTTGGGAAACAGTTAAAAATTAACTAATTTGCCGTAACTACTAGGGATGGGTCACGATTTTTCGAATTTCGAATAGTCGTTTTATTTTGAAAAATCGATTTTTTAATGCGACTATTACTATTCGCCGTCTTATTTAGATGGTTGCTCCAGCTGAATCAGACGAATCTGAGATGTTGTCCAAAAAGCCGCGCAGTGATGCTGTGTCTGCCATCGCAACCCTGTTTGGCGAGGATTACAACGTGGAAACAGCGGACACATCTGCTGCTGAACTAAACTAGTACTGCCAGGACAAGACGTTCAAAATCAGTACGAGTATCATTTTCAGGTCAGTAGCGCATTATCCTGATTTATTAAGCAGTTTTGTTGTGATACTGAAAGTTGTTTTAACTTGCACAGGCACCTTTTGAGCTGTAACTGATGCATCGCTATGAGAAACAAATAAGTTTAACTTTCCCTTACCACGTTGCTTTAACATACAGAGATGTGTTTTAAGAGTAAGGATGTGCTGCCGTAAGGATTTGTTACTGTTTATTGGTGTCTTTTGAGGTTTCAAAATAAAAAGACCCGAGCTGTGAAAGTAATGATGAATGGATCTCTGTGTGCGTGGCTCTGGGAGGGGGGAGGGGAGGCGATTATTCGAAAAATTGTCGAATAGTTGCCATGATTTTCGAATAGTGTTTTTGCTTGTGCTGCCCATCTCTAGTAACTACTTATCCTGTTGGGGGTTGCTATTTCGACTGAAATTGGGCGAGAGACCGGGGGAACCCTGGACAGGTCGCCAGATTTTCACAGGGCTAACACATAAGCCCTTTTTATATAGGAATTGTGCAAATTTGCAGGAAAGCCCAACCAGTCTTTGCTCAGCATTGGCAGTATAAAAACAAAATCAGGGAGTGCAGCAAAATGCCGCCTGCCTACTTTTGTTCATACAGAATGTGCCTTTTTCAGGGCAATGGGGGGCGTGAGCAAGTAACAAAACGTGTAGCTCAGCGTGTGACGTAAACAGTGACGTGGGAGGGAAGCCGCGGCTGGTCAGTCCTTCGGCGATTCTCTCGTAAGTTGGCCTGTTCTTCACCGCCCCCGTCACTTGATGGTTAATGGCCTCTTCGTTTGTGAGGGTAAGGAGGGTGTGCAATTCTTTGTCTCCCCAGTTGCTCATAATTACAGTGTCTTTCAGGTTTTGCGTTTCCCTCTTGCTACTAGTACTAGCTGCTCATTCCTGCTATCAGCTGTTTCCTGTTTATCCACTGCCAGTGGCTCGCAGGTGCGGTGTCATCAACAGCTCCTCCCACAAGTCATCAGGGCACCTCGTTCATTTTAAAACCAAAAAGGTTCCGCCAATATGTTTACCCCTATGAGGCGGAAAATTGGGCACCTCGGATCACTTAGCCAATTCGGCTCTGTGTGTCTAAACGCTCAGCTTGCCGGCAAAACGGCCCAACATTCTCCAAAAATCTGGCAGTGTAAAAGGGGCTATAGAGAAAGACAAGCATTCACACCTACGGGCAATTTAGAGTCACCAATGAGCCTAGCCTGCATGTCTTCGGATTGTGGGAGGGAGCCGGAGTACCCGCAGAAAACCCACGCTGACATGGGAAGAACATGTTAACACCACAAAGAGGGGCTCTCCTACCCCAAGGTTCGTCCTGGACCAGGAACCCTCTTGCTGTGAGGCGACAATGCTAACCCCATTAAAAATGGCCGTCACAATTTCCCAGAGCCCACAGTGATGTCTTCAAATGTCTTGTTGGTGTTGTTGATGATAACTATGATGGCCCTGATGTTAACGCTGATGACTGTTCTTGGTAAAAAGTAAATACATTCTCCTGAGGTAAATTCTATTAATATTACTTCCTGGTTGTGTAAATCAGGGTCCAGAGCACCACCTTTAGATGTTCCTTGATACTCTAGAAATTCCACAACCAGTGGGGACACTGTTAAATTGGATGTGTTGTCTGTTTTCACAATTAACATGTTTTAAACATCGGGCTTGTGTAACTGAACTTGGCAGGAAGGAATGTGGAAGAAGTGTCTGTGTGTGTTTTCAGCCTCATTTTAACACCCCGACTCATTAAGAATGGGCAGGCAAGAGTTCACTGTGTCGCACTGGAGGACAATTGAACAGGACAGCAGTCTCTCTGATCACTGGACCACAGTGTTGTCGCAAATCAGTGCACTTATGAGAGAAAAAACCTGATGTTCTTCCCCTTCTGAAGCATATGTGGTTATTCTAGGCTGACAGTGTTTCTTCTTTCTTACAAACTGATAGGACTGAGGAAAGCCAGGTACATAACTATATAAATTATAAAACTACAAATCTAATAAATAAAATTGCAAGAATAAATTGTGAGCGCTCACTTGACTATTTTGTAAACACTATGATTCTGACCCTTGAACTCAACCTCTCAGGACGGGAGCTTTCTCTACTGCTGCATCCATTTCAAGTCACATATAACACAATATCATCTCTATGTGTTAAGTAAAATAAAAACAGTCAAATAAAAGAACACATATTTCACAGTCACTCAAACAACAGTGAGAAAGCATCATTTGTTTCAGGAAGAGAAAAAGAGCAATAAAGATAAAAGCCCAAAAGACAGCTATTGGACAATTTAATTACTTGAGACGGTCATGTAAAAATGAAAATATAGTCAAAACTCACTCGCATAGCAGTATCCCATTCTCCAAACCTCCTCTGAAGTCCTTGTCACCAAAGCATCTTCCTGTCACAGCCTACGGAGAGAACAAAGGGAGTGAGTTAGCAAAATATAACAAGAACGGGGCTTAAGAACAAAAAACAGAACATCAAACAGTCAACTCAGTCTCTGAATCTGCAGCCGAGACACACCATCTCCACTAGATAACGAAGATATAAGCGCAGCAACCTTTATCAACACTCCTTTCACGTCTTTCCGTCACGGTGAATCCTGGGAATGGTATGAAGAGGTGCACAAAGAGCTGCCGGTCGTATATCAAGTCCCTCTCTAGTTAACAGTGCTAAACACTAACAAGCTTGACATAAGCCACAATCATCCCGACCAAACGGCCCTGGCAGGCTAATGTGTTGTGACAGGGGATTTATTGGGTAATAGTTACTCAGACCCTCTGAGGAGGAGAAGCTGTCTGTTTGCATGTATTTACATGACAACAGTACATTATCAGGCATGTGTGGCTTTCTGAGGCAAATATTGCAACACATATAAATGTCGGTTATTTGTTGCAAGACACTGAAGTGCACAAAACCCTGGGGCAGCAAACCTGTTCATGCTCAAAATATGTGTACGGTTCAGCTGTAGCAACATTTCCGAAACAAACTGAACCCAAATTGCTGTTTTCAGCCCTCAGCTTTAGCTCTGACCTTTCACCTTTCTTTATGCGAGTCAACAGGACATCTCATTAATGTATTTGAAGTCCCACATGAAAACACACAAACATCTAAGTGCAAACATAAACAGCAGCAGTGAAATTATCGTCTCCCACTCCATAATGTTGGCTGTTGTGAGACTTTAAAGACCAGGCCTACTTAACATCCATTTATTCTCACAAACACTGGCAGGGATTTGGCTTTTTAAAAACGGGGGACACTTTTGGACTGTTGGTTTGGAAGCCAAAACAATTACAAGATTAAATTTCCGGAGAGTTTTCTTTTACATTTATTTGCACAGCTGTGGAAAAAAGTGTGGAGATGTAGAGTGTCTGGGCCGGCTGTGTGTTTCGTTTCTGTCAGTCAGCTTCTTGGCTCATCGGGGAGCCTGGACCTGTTACAAAAGAAGTGGACTGCTGTGTGTCAGCGAGTAGGCCGACAGTAGGCCTCATTTCTGCTGCTGGGGGCTGGCAGGGGGGGTGGGGGATGAGGGGGGTACAGTGAGCCGTCAACTTTGGTGCTAGGGACTGAAAGAGAGGCAGATAAAGATAGACAAACAGAGAAAAGAAAGTGGCACAGATTTTCCCTGTATGCTGACATTTAGCTATTCACTGCCACTGCTCCCTACTGCGCCAGCACTTGTGTGAACAGGGCATTGTGTGCCTGGTGTTGACAGCACAAAAGTGATGAGTGAGGCCTAAAAGTCTGCTGCACAGAACAAACATATAGTCCACAAATACAATATTCTATGATTACAGTTCATGGTCCTGCTCTGGAGGATGACATTGTATTATTTGTTGATTCAAACACTGATGGACAGAACTAGCAAAGTGGTAAAGAAGAAAATGCTAAAAGCAAAACCAATGAGCACAGCATCTCTAAAATTCACCAATAGACATGTTACATCCACCGCAGTGTTGAAACGAACAAAAACTGAATGTAACGACAATCTGTGTTTAACAGGGGGCTTTAGACTAGGGATATCAGTTTCAATTCATTTTCAAGGAAAGAGAAAAAAAGCAAATTGTTTTGAAATACAAGAGGCCAGTGAGTGCTATATTGTAAAGCGCTGTCCATTGAGAGGTGGTGAAATTTTTATGTTTTGTGTTGTAAAGGTCTTGCCTTATGTTTCACTTTTGTTAGCTATACTAAGCCAGCCAGTCACAATAACATGCAGAACCGTAGGGCCCACTTCCCACACTCTGTTGCCCACATTAGCTCTGGCTGCTCTGCACTGCGAACCAACTGGTTCGGGTTAGAGCTAGCTAGAAGCGCCGCCAATTCGGCGATAACAGCTGGTAACACCAGTGTGGTGGCAGGACACATTGCTGTGGAAACATAGCGACCCCCTCTAGTTTCCCCCCAGCTAGCCCTGATGAGTAAGGGACTTCATTTTGAGCTGCAAGACCCTTTTAGCATCATTAACTATGTTAGTGCCAATGGTCGTGCTGACACTGCTAACGCTGCCAACAGTGATAACAAAGCTAAAGGGGTTTGTGGCTAAGAATTAAGCCGCTTACTCATTGGGGCAACTTAGGGGGACACTGGAGGGTGGGGACAATGTTTCCACAATCAATTGGGTTGAGATTGTGTTACTAGCTGTATGTCAGATGAGTGGCACTGCTAACTAGCTAGCTACCACCAGACCCAGGTGGTAGATCGATTGTTAACCATTAACATCCGTTCTTCAGGCAGAGCTGCATATGTACTGCACAGTGCACACATATGAGAGTAGTGTCTATCTTCTCATCTAACTTAAGGCAAATAAAGCAAATGATTGTATATTCCAGATGTTCTTTTAAATATATATAGGTTAGTAGAGCTGCTGTAACCTTAGGAAGTCAAACAGACGAGTTAACAAATACAGTCTAATGTTGCTAGACTGCATTTTCTCATTTACCAGCAAGCAGTAGGATACATAGCACTTATCCTCATCCTCCTCCTTTCTTACCTCTTGCCATTTCAACTGGGCTTCAGACTTAAGTTGCATGGCCAGAAAACTGTCTTTGGCTCTGCCCACTGAGGTTTAACTTAATCAATGAGATCAACTCTTTCACCAGATCTGCTGCTGAGAAATGTTTGTGAAACAATAAGTTCAATCTGTAGAAGACATCGGACTGTAGATCCCACTACTCTTAAATATTTCTGTCTTTTCTGCATCGGATAATTTCAAGATCTTAAGTCACAAAATAGCATTTCATAGTCTTTGCACGGTAGTAAATATCATTCCCAGGTATTTGCTGTAAATGTATAGTAACCCCAGAGTAAGTACATTAAAGAATTGCTTTCCCTGGTTTTGTTCATGGTCTGATCTCAGTCAAGATTCAGTGGCCTAGATACTTTTATATCTGCTGCTTAAAAAATCTGCAGCCGAGTAGATGACCTTGATTTAGGAGCTCCTCAATAAATGTGTCGCATGAATGTTAGTACTCCACTTACTAAAGATGGCTGACCTTTTCCTGCTTTGACATGTCGCATTTACAGTACTTTACCACACAGTAAATAAAGTCAGGTTTGGTTTCTTGTCTAAACATGAAACATGCTGGTTGCTGCAGGGGGTGAACCTTTATGCTTTGACTTACAGAACAGTCTCTGTAATAACTAGGCCAGCTCTTCACTAACCTTGTCAATGAGTGTGAGTGCACGGGGAGATTATAGTGTCATACCACGTTCACCAAAGAGACTTAAGTGTCACCACCTTTAAAAAAGATTCAAAGACAGTTTGAGGACAGAGTGGAGCAAAGTGAAGGAAAAAAGGAAAGGGCTGACAAAAATGACATTGTACTATTATTACAGTGAAAAACTTACGGAAAATTTACTTATGCAGATGCATTATGCTACAAGTGGTATTGTACAAGTTCCCAATTTGAAACACAGAAACTGCTCATACTCATGACTTCATATGAGAAAAAAAGACTAGACGCATAAAATCTGTGTATGTATTTGAATCATTTTTTCCATAGTCAATAAATCCTAAAAATAATTTAATTATCCCCTGGTGGGCTCAAACCTCCAGGTGGAAAACAGCGTCTCAAGGGTTAGGTCAATTAATATTGTGTCCTTTGGGGTTTATGCACATTAACATAAATTACATATTACTCTTCTGGCCATGACAAGAAAATGACAGGGATTCCGTTTTTCTCATTATCTCGCTGCTCAGTTTGGCAGTGGCTGCAGAGCTGCTAAGGACGTTGATTCATGTACATCTGTTGCTTCCATAAGTGTCATCCTGAGCTGAAGTAGCAAAGTACTGACTGACCAGAGGGTACACTTAGTTTGAGAAAGCACACACTTGGAAAACATATAATACAGAATCCACACATTTTTCTATTAGCAAATGCTGCGTGGAAGGGTTACACATGCTGGACTGTTGGGAAATACAATTTCACTGGACCCTCCAGCACTCACTGTTACCTTATCACCAGGAGGCTGATTGGCTGGAGGGCTTTGCATCTTGGTAGACAGCATTACCTTCTTGACTAATAGAATACCTCCTGAGTTACAGCAAGGAGCTTCAGCTAAAATAACATTGCTATAAAATTTGAGCTGGCATATTCCTTTCACATGCAAGAGTGTTATTTATGTTGGTTAAGGGCATAGGGTATAGAATACACCATAAAATGATGTGGCCATTAAACACTGAATCAGAAACCCTATCAGCATCAGATATAGTAAAGGAAGAAATAAAGTACCTATAGAAGACCACCCAGACTAATGTATTATTATTTCATGATCACAAAAGCAAATATTTAAATAGGAACATTAGGATAAATACAGTCTAATATGAATGTGATGCTGTTAGTTAACTTTCAAAACAGCCTGGCTGCCAGTGGTTTTACACCTTAGGGAAAAGAGATGAAGTAAACAAACTGTAGCCTACATATCATGGGCAGACAATGTGTTGTTAGCAATACTGAAGGTAGACGGCAGCATTTAAGTAGAACCAAGCTGTCCACTGTGCAAACTGATGTTAACAATGCAGTTTTCCCTGTTAAATGTTTGTCTGGTGGCTCGTTCAACAAGCTACGGTGAAGGACAACACGTGTGTTCTGGTTTGTGAGTGAGATAGGAAGGAGACTTTAGCATGAAAGCTAATGTGGGTTGTTGTCCAAAGTCTGTAGCTCTTGTGTTGTGCAGCAGGCTGCTGTCTGGCTCAGCCCAGTCTGTTCTGCAGGGGTGTAAATCACAAGATTCGTCACAATTTATTGGCATGATATGAGAGTTTAAAAATAAAGGCGTACCTTAAAGATAACTCCAAGTATTGATGTTTTCACTTAACATCAATAAGATTGGATAGTTGATCACTGAGTGAGTATATTGTTAAGGGGTGTAACAATACATTGATCTGGATTGATATATCGATTAAATGATCAATGATCCAATGTCATTGATGCAAAGAGAAAACATCAGTCGATATCATCATCTTTAGGATATACTCTTATTTTGAAAGTCTGTGTCACATCAAACAGGGCGGGCACATGGCAAGCAGCCAAGAGAAAGATGATGAGGATGTCATTTACTGGAAAATAAATCAGAAGTGTGGAAATAATTTGGATTTCGGAGAAAATACAGGTCAGCAGAAAGCACATGCCGTATGTAAACAATGCTGTTATGAGATAAACACGACATAATGTTACCTGCCTGGCTGAGCATCTCATCCTGCTAACTTCTTGCAACGACATTAGCTGTTCTGTTTTAACAATGTTCGGCTGAAAGAACGTGCAGGCTGAAATTCAACCTTACTGTTCTGTCGGGAGATACAGTGACTTAAGCCAGCGGTGAGAAACAAAAATAATAACATAACATGTAATTTGTTAAGCTATAAGTAGAGGGAAAAAGTCAGCTAGCCGCTAGGCTAATTTATGCAATGTAAACATGCTTAAGCTAATATTGGGCGACTAGAAAAAAAACAAAAAAACAATTGTTTTGTCTCTGAACCTTGACAGTTATTATTGGGTTGAAATTTATACCTTTGTTAAACAATGTTGTTGTTAATCCATGTTTTATGGCTGCTGGGAGAAGTTTGCCTTCAGGGCTTTAAGCCAGACAGTCCTGAGTCCAGTTTTAGGAAACAGATGATAGTTTTGGTTAAAATAAAAAGATTTCTATCAGAAAGGACTTTCTAACAGGGTTAACTCATCCCATGTGCTGTTTTGTGTGCGTTAGTAGAGTCAGTTTAAAGTAAAAAGTTATTTATATGTGGATCTTTTCTGGCCAAAAGCATCATGGCAGACTTTGTAATATCAGCAAATATCGTATTGTTGTCCAAAGAATGGATATACAGCGGTGTGAAAAAGTGTTTGCCCCCTTCCTGATTTCTTACTTTTTTGCATGTTTTCCACACTTAAATGTTTCAGATCATCAAACAAATTTAAACATTAGTCAAAGATAACACAAGTAAACACAAAATGCAGTTTTTAAATGAAGGGTTTTATTAATGAGGAAGAAAAAAATCCAAAGCTACATGGCCCTGTGTGAAAAAGTGTTTGCCCCC
>NC_065509.1:37247484-37290931 GCF_006386435.1 Epinephelus moara
TTCTTCCTCATTAATAAATCCCTTCATTTAAAAACTGCATTTTGTGTTTACTTGTGTTATCTTTGACTAATGTTTAAATTTGTTTGATGATCTGAAACATTTAAGTGCGGAAAACATGCAAAAAAGTAAGAAATCAGGAAGGGGGCAAACACTTTTTCACATCACTGTAATGTGGTATCAAGATGAGACCGGTGATTTACACCCCTAATATCGTTTCACATTGATGTATCGTTTCACCCTTATTACTCTGCCTATTATAGTAACGTCACTACTTTATGCAAGATTTGACTGGCAAAATAAAGTCTCCATCTATGTGGAAACCTAATAATGTTCTGTTGAATTAATGCAAAACTAGGGGACGACAATGAATCTTTATAAGGATGGATGGCATGAGAGCTGCTCAAAAGTGAGGCCAAAACATTTTGATTGCCCCCTGGTGGTTTCTGTCATTTTAGGTAGTTCTTATGCTAATGCATGTTCAAGTGTTGATTTTCTGAAAAGGGTTGGTTTTCTTAAGTTATCTGATGCTATTAAAAGGGGGTGTGACACCAGCTGTGTGTGTCAGTCAGTGTGCTTGCGATCAGTAGTGCTGCTCACAACTAAGTTAGATGGGTGTATGGGCAGGGACTTAATACAGCAGCTCCACTTCCTGATTGCCACTGCGCAGACTCTGGCACCAAAAGTGCAAGATGGCAGCGCATGCATCCAGGATATTTTGGCGAAATTTTTGTAGAGAGGGAGGAAGTGGAGACACATTATCCATCTTTATATGCAGTCTGTGGGAGACGCCATCATGAAATCCAAACATGTAAAATACAAGTTACCTGGCTACTGGGCTAATACAAAGTTTTACCCTCAAAGCAGAACCAAAGATAAGTCATTTACAGAGTAGCTATGTAGACCAAAGCAGACAAGAAAATACAATTTAATTTCAGTTTAGCTCAAAGAAACAGTTCAATGGATAGATGCATGCTAAAAATGCTGGAAACTTCTGGATCTGAACAGTGCTTTCAAACCACTGCAGGGTCATATGAGGGGCCTCAATTAAAACGAGGAATGTGTCGCCTTTGTTGTATTCAGTGGAACGTCGCCCGCATTGTTTCAGAAACAATCACACGATGCCGCTTGGCTTTTTTCCTCCTTTCACTTCCTTCCCTTTGGAAACGCTTCATGTCCAGGCTGAAGTCATTCTCACGGCTTCACAACCAAAGTGGTCATCATCCATATCACCTTGGTATTCAGAATGAAAGGATGTCCACGGTGTGTAACATGCATGAACATTGCAGGAGCAAACTTTGCTTTTGCCAAATCCTGTCACCCTGAGGGACCAGTAGTGTGTGAATCTTCTTTGCTTTGATGAATTATAAAATAGAAAAACCCAATGAAGTTTAGTATGAGAACTCCCAGGAGACATCCTTTCATGTTCTGAGATAAAACATCAATGTGATGAGTGGAGACTCCTCTACAGTCAAATCATGTCTGGCAGAGGACCACAGCTAGAAGAAGAATACTGCCAAGAAAAATACAATTTTTAGAACAGGAAACAGATGAAAAATTGGTACTGCAGAATAATGTCACACAAAACAACAGCCAAATCAAGAGCTTTCTGTCAAGCAGTGACCAAGTCCACAACTGTGTATCAGTACTTTTACATCTCCCTATCTGGACCAGTTTACTGCAATCCCTCCACCCTGGGGGCCACCCAGTGAAAACAGATCTATTGCATTGCAACAGTAATCTCAGAGGCCCTGCATTGGACGGCTACCTGTCCCAAATTAACGACCAGTAACTCAAGGTATGAGACAGGTTGGTTTCCGTGACTTGGGGAAGTACAACAGTACTTACTTCAAGGCCCTGAGGCGAAGTGCAATCAGCCTGTTAAAGTCTTGACAGCTGTTAGCTTAAGGGCTGGTGAACATAAACAGAGACATGTGCTCCCAACCCACACGCCTGCTTTACAGTCACACGCCTGCTTTGTTGTCAAAAGCATTCTTTACAGGATGTTGTCTTAAGTGTGTTGCATAATCCTGACTGAATCTAACACTATGCATCCAAGTTCAAGAACACATGTAAACACGTCTTCTGGCCTTAAGCCAATAATCTCGTTAATTCAATTTGGTAAGAGAGTTTAATCTGTGAACGCTTCTGGTTCCGCTTAGCAGTACAAAAACAACAGTGTGCAACATGGCCATTCTCTCATATAAATGTGAGCAGAGGGAATAGAAACAGTCCTGCTGATGCATGATTTGTGTATTCTAGTGTCCTCTTCAAGCTGAACAATAAAACCACTCAATTTGTTCAGTATTGCAAAACCTAAATCAACTGTTTCATGACAAGACAAAGCACTGCTCTGGAACAGATACTCTGAGTCAACTGCCAGGTTTTTATCACCATACAAAAAAAAGATTAAAATCTTGCCTTTGGCTTCAACAGAAATAGGATTTGATGAAAAAAAAAAGTCCAAAAGACAAACAGTATTGAAATTGTAAACATGTGACTCTTCATATGAGGGGGGCCCTCTGGCTGGGGGTCCCCTCAACTCATGGAGATTCAACCAAAGTTCAGCCAACGGTCAGGAGTGTTATCTGCCGACGGTCAATCATCCGAACCTTTTTACAAGCTGCCACCACTGGCACCACCGCAGGGATCCCCTATTGTGTGATCTCCTATCTGCTCTGTGCTCAGTGTGATGGCATGTTGGTGGATGGATTGAGGGGGGTGGGGAGTTAGAGAGGATGATCTGAGATAATTCTTAAACTAGTCTGTTACTTATGTTTCACAGTGTACATAATTACAATAAAGTATTAATACAATAACAGTTTAAGCACACATAAGGTCCAGTTGAACTACCCTGAGATAAGGCAAAACTGTCAACTCATTACACTCCTTTTACATCTTCAGTTGGACATTGCATCCACACTAACTGATTTCCATTGGACAAGGGGATTCGATTTACCCTAACCAAACACTTGAGCCCAAAATATCTGCCTGCATCCAACAAATTTTAAGCCCACACTGATGCGTAGCCATGGCAACATAGCGGTTTTGCCGGGGTTCTAAAAATGGAGTGGTGCAATGTAAAACTAACCACAATGTCATTTGATAATGAGAAGATATGTCGATTTAGAACAGTTTCTACAGCAGCGTCCATCTTGTCTATAGTGCATGCCATTGTTGTTTTAACTCCTCACTGGTTCTGGTGCGCCTATGGATATTTGAGCACGCACTTGATGACAGCTTGACAACGGCATTAGTCCCGTTCGTGGTGCTTAATGGCTAGTCAAGTCCCTCGCCAGCGCAAATTGGTTATTTTTTATTTGAACCAAGAAACCGTAATTTCATGGCACGAACCAAAAAAACCCTAAATAATCCAACAAACCCCAAAACCCTGTTTCATGTCACGATGCTAGACGAATGAGTCAACTTGAACTCCGTAGAGTTGGCGGATACCACAGTCTGGACCCAGGCAAGAACTTTCTAAAATAAGATAGAAGGTTTGACATTTGCATTTGGCACATGTTAGCAAGAAGTGCAGGGACAGCTTGGACCTTTGAATCACATCCATAGCCACATAAAATTAGAGCTTAAACATTTAGTTGGTTAATTAGTGTATCAACAAAGAAATACTTGATTTACTGTTGAAGTTCTTTATCAAACAAAATATCCCAACAGTGTCTGTTCCCAGTAGGGCCGTAACGGTACATGTATTTGTGTCGAACCGTTCGGTACGCGACTTTCGGTTCGGCACGACCCTGTACTGAATTATTGGGCGCAGGATATTATTTTATTTTATTTTGTTTTATTTTAATTCAGTTTTTGCGAGCCGAACCATTTAAAATATCTAGTTCCCCGACGGACATAATTGAGTGACGGACCGAGTCCGACCGTAAATCTCCGCTTTCACTTTGTGCAGCGCATTCTCGCATTTTGACAACATGGCAAGTGAGCCTGACGAACCTGAAGACCCACCCGCAAACCTTAAGTCCTCCGTTTGGGAACACTTTGGTTTCAGGGTAAAATACGAAGATGGAAATAAACAAGTGGACAAGACAAAAGCAGTGTGCCGACACTGCAGAACAGCGGTCGGGTATGTACTTGGAAACACGTCTAACATGCTAACGCATCTAAAGCGACACCACCCGAGTTTGAACGTTAACCGGCACGACTAGAAAAAGCAATCTGGTGCAAACTACGATATCGTCGTCGTTTAAAAAGAAAGAGCGTTTCCCTGACCATCGCGCTAAAGAAATAACCAACGCCATTGGAGTTGAGTAAAATTGTTTAAGCTGCACTTTAGATATAAGCATGTTTTGTTTACTGCACTTTAACAAAGTGGGAAAGCTAAGTAAGTTCCTAGTAAAACTGAATCTGAGCAGGCTTTAAAGCTGACCAGCTGCACTATACTTTTTATTTTAATTGAGTAAAACTGTTTAAGCAGAAATTTATATTTTTCATTCTTATTTTTTACATTTTTTTTTTTTTTTTAATTTCGAACATGTAAACCATACAGCACTGAAATCAAAAAATGTGTTAAAAAACAGCAGGATTTTATTTTTCATTTTTATATTTCTATTTTCATTCAAACAATGTGAAATTCATTTTTATATTTCTATTTTCATTCAAACAATGTGAAAAGCAGGATTTTATATATATATTTGTTTCATTCAAAAATTGTGTAAAAAGAGTTAACTGCTGTGGTGGTATGTTTTAATAAGGTTACCAATAAGTAAAAGATATTTAATAGTTGTCTATTTTTTTCATTACTGTACCGAAGAAGAAAAAACGAACCGTGACTTGTGTACCGAGGTACGTACCGAACCGTGATTTTTGTGTACCGTTACACCCCTAGTTCCCAGATGCTGAAAAAGATTTGCTGCTTTTGTCTTTTTATATCTATAAATTGAGTATTTTGGGGTTTCGAACGCTTCAGCTTGAGTTCGGGGAAACTGTGAAGGGCTATTTTTGCCATTTATTAAATTTCATAAAGCAGTGATTGATCGATGATGGAAACAGTCTTTAGCTGAAGCTCAATGTAAGATATATTTTCCATCTTTTTAAGTGGCCGTGGAATAACAACTGACCAGAGAGGTGTTTACCTCCTGAGGGATCAACAGAAAATGAACCAATATCTGGAAGAATAACATGCAACGTCCCACATTATATTACATTAAATATGAGTTATAAAATATAACAAAAAAGAAAGCATGTATCATCAGGGTTGTGCTATAACTTATGCTTTACAAAAGTGAGATGCAGCATGCTGTTACAAACTCTCTGTTTGAGAGAGTAGATGGAGGTGCTTGAGGCATCTGGGGCCAATGTGGGCCTGGAAAACTGAATAGCTTGTGTATCTTTTTCCTTGTTGCCAAATTTTAGCATGCATCATGAGGTTTCCCCGAGTTGGCAGAGGTTGTAGAAGATTTGGGCTAATATTAGATCATGCTTCTAAAGCCTGCATGGCAGATCACCACTAAATCACCACAATCAGTTGCAGATCCAACCGTTCACCTTGTCAGACTGATCCGGAGACAATGACGCCAGGAGATACAGATGAGTGTATACTGTAGTAAACGCCTGAGGGATGATCAGACAAGCTCATTCACACAGTCTAAAGCCAAATGTAAGTGAACTCTGACTAGTGATATTTTATTAACTGACACAAACACACAGATTCATGGTCCCTCATTGGGCCACACATAAAAGCGTTCACTCACTCACCCACGCACCTACAAGCAGATCAGTGCAGACGTTTGATGTCAGCATGTGTTTACAGGAGGCTGACTACAAACACCCCACTTTTTCTTTTTGGCGGGAGTTGAGACAGACTGCTCCGAGGAAGCAGCTGAAATTTTAAATCAACCGAGTCGAGCTGGAGCCGCAGCGGAGTTGCTGCCCGGGCCAGAGACAATGAACAAGGGAGTATTATGAAACAGGGATCATCACAGGTAATGACAGTTAATGGAGTATAATTGGCTTGGTATTATGCAGAGGAATCAGCACTGGACCGCAACAGTCCAATTCCAGAGTCTGACCACGGCTTCTGAGGGGAATATTTACAGACTGCTTCGATGACAGCACACTATTTAGGCTCGATATGTTGTGATAGATGACCATATTTCATGGACTAAAACTTGTAATAGCTAACATCTTGAGAGACCACCCCGAAGAACAAGAATAATGACCTCTGTCATAAAGGACCAAACATTAATTCATAAAGAACCCAGCTACAAAAATCACACTATTTTCTAACAGAAAGACAACATGAGAAAAATTGCGTGGGACACAATATTATGCAAGACCTTTGTGCTGGATTACCACAAGTTTACCATTCACATGTGCCAACCACACGCTGCAGGCGGCAGCAATAAATTATGTTGATTTGTAGCCATGGAGAGCACAATAAAGGGGAAAGGAAAGCATAAATAAGTCTGCTGTAGGAGAGAGTGCAGAACAATCGCTTTGAGCCAGAACAGTTCAACAAAAATTCAGGACTATAAAATCCTACACTGATTGTAGAAACAACATTTTAAGTGAGTGTTTATCAGAGTTTACACTGTAAACAAGTTTTACCACAGTTTACAGTACACTGAAGTCTCGGTTATAGCACATTTTGAAGAATGTGAGGAGGGATACAACTCTGCTTCCTATGAAATTGGCACTAACTTCTTCTCATGTATTTGAAACACAAACAAACACACACTTTCTACTGTTGCTTTCTCATTTGAGTCAGAAAAGCACAAATGTTCCCAGGCACATGGAGGATCCTGTGAGAGTCATCTGGCATGGGAAAGCTTACACAACTCCTGATTACTCATGTATTGCTCCTACTCAGCACGTCTCATCTGATCAGGAGCTACATTATATTTACATGTTAGACTTTGTGCTGCCATCTGACACCCACTCAGAGCGGTTTATGTTGTGTACGATTATTATAAAGGCAGGTAGTTTAATTTTATTTATTTTTTATTTTATTTTTTTGCAAAAGTTCATTTTAATATGACATCATAGATGAAAGACAGGTGTGGCGAGTTAACTCACAACCTTCAGGCCACATCCACACTATATGTTTTCATTTTAAAACTGTTATTAAACGAACGTTCACATGCTTTGCTGTACCAAGCAATGTTGATTTTAGAGTTTATGAGGTGCACTTGAATGCACCTGTTGCTTTGAGTGTCAAACTCATCTGCAACACAATCAGACAGCAGAGGACAGAAGCAGTGTGAGCTGACCTAGCTAACCTAGCATTTACTCAC
Organism: Epinephelus moara; assembly: GCF_006386435.1. Lineage (NCBI taxonomy): Eukaryota > Metazoa > Chordata > Actinopteri > Perciformes > Serranidae > Epinephelus > Epinephelus moara. The sequence goes on from NC_065509.1 coordinate 37,254,741, forward strand.
CAAACAGGAAATCCACCTGCATTGGTGCTTGGCGAGTGTTAATTTCAGACACTGGCGTGAACGTAGCTATAGTTATGCATGTAAAAACAAAAACATATTACTGTGGATGTAGCCTCAGGTTACAGAACAACTGGACTAACAACTAAACCATCCTGCAGGCTACAGAAGAGACATCATCAGAAAATAGTCTAAATTATTCATGCCACAAGTATCCTTTGGTGTATGGCCAAGTTCATGCAAAAACACACTCCCTTACCATTCCTAATATTTTTATAGTCATATAATATTTAGATTTAGAATTTGATTTAAGCTTACTGTTGATCAAATTTGCCTGTCAGCTTTCACAGAGGCTCTCCGCTGTTCAGTTTAACCCAAGCAGTAAGACAATTCATGTCTGCAGAACAGGTGTGGTCCAAAAAAAAAAAAAGCCACTTAAATACAGCTCCAATCAGCAAAGAACTCTCCGGCAAACTCACTGTAACAACACAAACATTTGAAATAATTGCAAATCATGATCAGTTAAAAGCTAAATTAGAAAGAGTAAAATGACAGCACCCCAGGCACTACTGATCTGTCAGCTGCAGCAGCCTGCAGGAACACATTTCCCCAGAGCAGAGCTGTTTTCAATGTCACACCTTTGTCTCTGGAGACGAGCCATCTGTCTGTCAACTGATGAGCTCTGCATGAATGTTCGTCTGCTGTTTGTGTTCACACTGTAAATCTGGACACCACCTGGAAGTTTGATCCATATGTGGCTGAATTCTCTAACTTCAATACGTCATCATAGGCCTTTATTTAATAGGTGAAACATGTGTCACTATTTTAGCACAAAAAGAGAGCAAATATATGACAGTTAAAATGTGCTCAAACTAAAATGAAACTATGGGCATAAACAAAATAATAACTGTAGCCAAAAATGTTATAAAAGTGGACATTAATTATTCTTCTGTGATATTTACCAGTACACCTGTATCTGGGCACAGATGATGTGATCCCTTTGAGCTCTTCTGTCTTGTGTTGCTTTGAAAGCTACATATCAAAGTGCTGATTGTCAGACCTCATTTAAAGGTGACAGATGCAGCTTATTATCATGCAGCCCAATATGACACCACTTTGCAGCAGACGCTTATAATTGTGAGTGCATTACCTCAAAGTTACAGTCTTGTGCTGTTCACATTATCTTTTCAATTCTCTGAACATTATTTCCTAACATATGCAATACAATCTTGTTCTATTATAGAGATATAAGGCCTTAAACCTACCCAAGTGAATAAATTTGAGGATTAAGTTTGACACTAACACTACTGAAATATCGGAGTTACATTATGGTTCTCTCTGACATGCACCCGTGTTGCATAATGCATTTTCAAACTCAATTTAAAACATATCTGGTTGAGAAGATTAATAGTTTCTTTTCAGTGAACACCTCTCACTCAAAGGCAAAACACCACATGACCTGTGGCAGACCTGGCAGCCTTAAAGATGGAAGCTGCCTTAATGCTTTATCCTTCTTTTTGCCAAGTATACTGTACATGAGTGCTGGCCTGTGTCTGTTTGCTCTTAGTATTCAGCGCTGATACAATCCATGTCCTGTCCTTGAGACACTGATACTCTTGCTGTCATAACACTGATCAAGATAACATTTAGTTTTTATATGCAGTTTAATACCAACCACTTCTTATCAACCCCTGCAGACAAACATGCCTGCAAGAAAAACAGTCCGTCACCTGCTCACAATTACAAGGAAATGTGCATACCATGCACAAAGTTGCACACACGCATGCAGAAACTGTCATATTCAACTAAACCCTCTGTGACAGTAATTCCCAAAGACAAGTGAGGAACTTGGAGTGCAAGAAGGTTTTCCAGACTTGGCTCAGTTTTGGCGTCTCACTTCAACAGAGCAATGAATCAAAAACTTCTCCGAAGAGAAGAAAGCCATGTGACACATCAATATTAACAATAGTTTGAAGAGACACAAGTTCAAAGGTCAAATTACACCCCTGCTTCCTTTGATCCTCTGTCTCTTTTTGTGTCTCTCAGTAAGGGAGTGTACTTTAACGAACAAGCTACTGCTAATTAGCTAGTGACGCATGTCATCCAAGTATGCTGTGAATCACCTTTAAAAGGGCCCTCAAAAGGTGCATTCTCACTCTTTCCAGCATCAATCAAACTTTAAATACATAGTGTCAGTAGTGGCAAGGACAGTTAAACACTTGATGTCAATTGGGAACTATGCAAGCAGCCAACTACATTCTTAAAAGCCACAATGAGTGGCATTTGAACAAATTACTACCACCTTTAAAGAAAAATTGAGACTGCCAGCCTCTACGGGCAGCTACATTTAATTTGGGCACATGAGCCAAACAGACAAAATGCTGTTCTTCTGGTGCCAAAGCAGTAAAAGCTTTTGGTGTCGTATGCTGCACATGTTATGATGGTTGGGGCGATATTTTTATTTTTTGGTAGGAGACAGTTTGAAAATGATCAGCAAAATGCTCATTTTAAGCATCAGACTTCTCTTGGGACTCCACAGTGAGGACAAACTTTTGTTCTTTGTTATGTTTCAGTGGCTTTCAATAGATTTCAGAACAGCCTTTGACCCTTGTTAGATTTCTAGGTTTGGTTCCTGTTCTCTGCTTCCTTTCACATGCAAGATGAAAAGTTGAATGGCCTCACGCCAATGTTCACATAAACTCATCGTTTGAGGAAGCTCGGAACTAAACAAGGAGGTCAACTTTCAAATGTCACCAGGATGAAGCATAGCTGTTTAATGTCAAACTGTGTATTTTTGTCCACACACTTTCATGCACAGTATTAAACATTAAATAAAAAGCTAGGATTTAAAAGAGGACATCCTGAGATCTCTGCAGGTGGAAAAGTAATAGATGTATTAAAATATATTATGCAACTCTGAGAACAAAAGGGAATCATCATTTTTTTGCTGAAGCAAAAAGTAAAGAATCAAGTACAGACTTCAGATTTTTTTTTTTTTTTTTTTTTACAAGCGCTGAGCTCTTAGTTCATGGAGAACACATTTGAGCGGAGAGATTTTTAACTCCAGAAGAGCAAAGAGTGATCTGTGCATAGCTCCAAGGCAACACTGAAGTGATCAATACCTCATGTTGTTGACAAGGTACAGAGCAGGTGTACCTCCACTAGGGATGTCAGTGTTAATTTTACTTTTGAAAGGCCCACACCCATTAACCAGTAACTAACTGCTTAATCTAAATAAATAAATAAATAAATAAATAAAGGAGATGTGAAAGACAGAAGGCATTTCCTTTTAGTCCAGCGCTCCTTAGACCCAGTGAGCTTTAGGGCACCATTTTAAAGCGCTACCCATTTTTAAGGTGATGAAATTTGAATGTTTTATGTAGTAAATGTTTTGTCTTATATTTCAGTTTCTGTTTGCTTTGCTGACACACAGCTGGCTAGCCAGGTTAATATGTGTAAATATACCCTCTGCCCAAACTCTGTCTTCACTGGTTTCTTGGCCACTCTGCATTGCGCACCACCCTGGGGCTGGAGGGAGCTAATGTTAGCTAGCTAACTGTGCTGCTCATTCTGTGATTACAGCTGTTTACACTGTTCCGGGTCCTGCAGAAATATTTTGCCCGGCCTCCAGTCTCTCCCCAGGTCACCCCATTTGGTAACTGGCTTCATTTTGAACTGCAAAGCTATTTCAGCATGTTTACAATGTTAGCACCACTAGCAGAGCTGACACTGCTAACAGTGATAGCATAGTCAACAGTGCTGAAGAGGTTTATCATCTCAAAACTGAGCCACTTACTCACTAGGGAAAACTGGGGGAGACTGAAGGATAGACACACTGTTTCCACAGCAACGCTGTTGGGTCGAGATGGTGTTACTAGCGGAAATGGTCGAATGAGCAGTGCTGCTAACGCTAGCTAGCTCCCACCAGACTGGATGTCAACTGAAGAGTAGCAAAATCAACCTATTGACCGACACGTGCAACCGGTCACAAATATTCCGGGCGGTTAATCGTTAACAGTTAACTATTGACATCCCTAATGTCAACATATTTTTTGAGGAAAGCTGTGCTTTACATTTGTCTCAAGTACAGGTGGTGGAGAGCTGTCAAATACAACTGAAAAAAGGAGTCTTACTGTCATAACACACCACAAATGTTACCCTAGGTATAAACGTCTTTGATGGTTAACTAAATAACATGTTATTAACCAGTATTTTTATTAACCAGTGTTTTATGCTTATGGATGTCACATACATTTATCTCTCCCAAGAAACACACTGCAACCCTTCTGCTATATTAATAGCTCTGACCCAGTTCATCCTCTGGACTCCTCTGGTCCAGCCCATGTGTTCACAGACAAGTTTCTTCAATTGCCAATGAGACCTTTATACTGCAGAGGTGGTTTTCTTGGCAACTGGGTGTTGCAATTGCATGTTATTTCTTTTTAAAAGTGACACAAACACAACAGAAGGAATATAAACTAAAATAGTTTATATTCATAAGATGATGTTGCTTCAATTATTCCAAAGAACCCAAACTTAACCCACTGCATATAAAGCATTCTTTACAACTGTGTCTATCACATTGTGGCAGTGATTATTACTCAATGAGGCCAAAAGAGCTTAGCAAGTGTGCCACACACTCCCCCACTGCAGCCATTCATATGCCAGACAGCGCCATTTCCACTCAGGCTTGCCCAGGGCTTTTGTATATTCAGCTGTGAGTAAGACCAGGTCGGGCTGCCGGAAGCACCAAAGTAGTGCAGAAAATCATCAGAGTTTAAAATAAAATGTAGTTTCTAACTTTGCTAACAAACACCAGCTTTAAACTATGACCATGTATCATACAGTGTTCTCTGCATTTAAACACATTAAATACATGTGGCATTCAGGCAGGAGACTGCTTGCTTCCAAACTTGTTTTCTTAAGAGCTTAAACAGCCTGAATTCCGACGCCCGGTACCCTTCTTTATGCTTCCCATTCCCCTCGACTCTTGATAAGCCCCGCTGATTAAACAAGCCAAATTTCCTGCGACTAAAATGGCCTAGCCCTAAGCTAAATGTTAGTATTCCAGCCAGTCCGTCCCATTTCCACCCTGATTAGATGATGGAACAATGTTTGGGTTGTGGATTAACCCCACTCCTGGCCCCCATTGGCGCTACTCACTTCCACCCCCATTCCCTCCCATGATTTTCTCCCCCCATTCTCTTCCAGGCTTGGCGGGGCCTTGAGCCCACATGAGGGGAAAGGAAGGAGTATTTGGCATGTGGATGGCTTGGCAGTTGTCAGGGATAACGGAGAGGGAAGGGGACCTGTGCAAAAAAGGACGAAGGAAACTCTGACGAGGGACACGTGAAATAAGGTGTGGGGTGAGGGGCAGGTTGAAGTTGATTACTTCGCCCTGTTTTAGCTGCAAGGTGATGCTGACGGTTGTGACTTGCCTGCCAAGTCATTTACCATCTCATAAATCTTCATGTGTGTGTGTATGTGAGTAGAAGTGGGGCTGGAACAGTTGCAGACACTTAAATTTTATTCGTAAGCCAATAAAATAGTAGATCCAAAAATACGTGTGTGTATACAGTAGGCATGAAATTTAAAATGAGCTGTTCATGTGTTTTTTCTTGTGTATTAGAAGGCCTGTCAGTGTGATAGATTTAGGTGGTGGTGCAAATATTCTGTATAATGCACATCTGCATCATGGATTGGGCCTCTAAAGTTTTGGTAAACCTCTGCTCACTGTAATACAGACCTGCCACTAGGCACAAGGCTGCCAAGAAAGGACTGTGGTGGAAAGAAAACTGCCCGATCTCAGCCACAATGCCCCTTCAGAGGACCTGAGAGACAAGTTGGGTGGAACAGGGACGCATAGGGCTTTCATTGTGTCGACTTTAAGAGATGTGTGTGAGGGGGAATGAACCTTCAAACCCTTCCTCTCAGTGCACACCTCCAGGGTCTACTGAACTTCCCTCAGTGGCACAAATGCCACCTCTTCAATTTAGCCATTACCCTTGGTGTACAGTTACAAATCCCCACTCTACTAACCCAGCTCATCTCATACACAATTTAATTTCAGTGAAATTAGACACAGAAAGTGAAAGTGAGATTGAACACACAAAAGTGTTCGCTGGAAGTTTAAAAAGAAAGAAGAATACAACAGAATTTTATCGTCCATTTAATGTGACAGGGACAATGAAACACTGGGTGAACAGGTGAGGCTTCAGTTGATGACACACACGAGGAAAAGTGGCTCATGATGGACAACAACTGTCATGCATGGATCATGTGACCCTAATGTAACAAGATAGCCCTTACAACAACTGAGGCCCCTGGGTATGTCTCTCAAAGACATCCAAACTGTGGTGGTTTCCGATTTTACACAATAACCAATCCCGCCCACAGAAATACCTTCCCGTACCTTATATCCCATACCTACCAGGATTTTAGTGACAACCCCCCACAGCTCTTCAAGATCAGAAACAAAGAGCCCTCGTGTTGACACCAGCTCTCTGAGCTAAGCTTCCTAAGCAGCGGGGCTTTTCCAGGGGCCTCCACTAGTCTCCAATATCCTGCCTGCTACAGTTTCCATGAGGCCGAGGGCAACATCCAGCCAGCAGCCACACTGGGAGCAACAGTCAGACAGACAGACAGACGCCCCAGCCTTGACCTGCTGGGATGGACATCTTGACGCCAATGTTGGATCAGCCAGATTTTAAAAAGGGGCTTTTATTTTGCACAAGGACTCATTTAAGTATGGCCGCACGATTTCCACGATGCAGAGTTTGACAATAAAAACAGAATCAGATGTAAATCGTACCATACCGTGGAATTTGCCAAAATGTGGATGCAATTTACAAAAGGCAGGATTTTCCTTGACATTCTAAGTGTATTTTTTACAGTACCTGAGCCAAATTAACAGAAAAAATCTATGCTGCCATGTTTTTTGATCATTTAGGGGTGGGCTGCATCTGTCCTCTGCTTTCTGTATTGGTGCTTCACAGGGCAGGGCTCAGCTCCTCCACACACACTGGGTGTAAAAAGTTACATTGGGCCAGTAAACACAATCAGCCAGCTGATTGGGCTGGTCTGCGCTACTCTCTGAGACTTAGCTCTGCTCTGCCAGTGTATGTCTCCAACTTTAATGTTTGCTGGTTTGACAACAGAGATGTGAGTGACCACTAACTTAGCTTGACTGCAGTCTTTTTTTTGGTCAGCCAATCTTGAATCCTGTCTTGCTGTGCTTCTCTGGTGGTTGAGAGACGGCATCTGATGTTTCTGTATCAAGCCAGCCACATATCTGTGATAAAACCACTTGTAATTGCATTAAAACAGCACAGGATACATATGATTACATCCGCTTTTCTAAATAAGGTGTTAACATAGTAAAAATACATAAATGAAAATAAAATTAATTGGATAATTTTCACATGAAGTTAAAACATGTTACCTGCGTCCCTTATCAATTAAGAACTCAGATTACATTGTGAGGGAAATTACTTTTTCTTTGATGTTTAGTTGATGGCGAATGTTGGACCCTGCAGTCATCCAAAAAAAAACAGAGGAATTCAACATTAACAGCTAAATTTTAAGCAAAGCAATACTAAGCTCAAATGTAGGGCCCTGTCATTTAACAAAAGGATTTGCTGTTTTGTTTTATAGCTGTACTGAAGAACTTTCTTTGATACATCAAACTTATTGATATTCATCCAATTTTAAATATTTTCTCATTGAATTGTTGAGATTGTACTGATCCACCACATGATTAGACACCCTTTCTGATTCACCCTTACTTCACCCTTATCCGCTGCGAGGGTCATAAGGACAGAGGGATGTCGTATGCTGTAAAGCCCTGTGAGGCAAATTGTGATTTGTGATATTGGGCTTTATAAATAAAATTGATTGATTGATTGATTGATTCTTTGCCGGCGAGATGCAATGACAGGCCTCCACAAAATCTCACAGTCTCTTACTGGCTTCTTACTTGCTAAGGTTTAATGTCACTTACAGTAACAAGTGTAGCTGCCGTCAACTTGGGTAATTTCGTTGGAAACGCGGAGGTTTTTCAAAATTCCGGTTAATTGATAAAGGTTCCTGCAGTGGAAAAGGGGCTAATGTGACAACAGAAAAAAAAGAAAGGCATACTCGTCTACTGGCAATGGGAAAGCAGTCATTCTCCTATTTCTAACAGGTTTCCCTGCATTTAAAAAACCTGCATATACGCACTAATTTGGATGGAAAAAATGCATAGGACTAGTGACAGTAATAGTTCTTCAAGTACTTACTGGATTTTCATCCAGCCTCAGCATTGCAACACATTACCATTTGTAACACTAAGCAATCTGTAACTTTCTCAATTACCGAAGCAAACTTTGGAGTTAAACCAAAATGCATTGAACACCCATTCAGCTAATCCCCCTCTGCCTTGCTGCTTTCTCACAGAGTACAGAAATCTCACCAAGGTCAAAGTACAACTTGTTTTACTGGGAGTTTGATGGGACTGGTATCATCATGAGTATTATCATGAGACTTTTGTCTTCACCCAATTACTGCAGGTACCGGATTAGCATCACTGACAATTGCTGCAATTATTTTAAATCACTGGATGTCCCCAGCTAATAATAATCCCACAGAAACAGGGCTTTGGCTTCAAGCTCATTGAAATTAGTCAAGTGTAACCCAAGTGCTATTTTCTTGGCGACTGAGCAATATAAGATTTGGCACAGTGTGCTTGTGAAGTACACCATCCTCAGCACAGTATCCAGGCAACAGACCTTGAATCTTAGTAAATACAAGAAGGCAGATAAGAAGTCGATTCATCTTCATGTTGTCATTTTTTAGAGAGGAAGGCCTGTATACCAGCCAAAACAAACAAAAACCTTCTAAACTTTCAATGTGGTAGGATTCTGTTCCTCTTGTGTACAGGTTCAGACATGCCCTCCTCTCTTCTCATTACAAAGCTCCATCCTCAGCTAGGCTGAACTAATCAGGAGCTTCAGTGACATACTGTGTCAACACAGGAGCACAATGCTGGTTAATCAGCATGTTTACTAAAGCTTCTGCTCTCACAAGTGTTGTACACACTTTGGCCAGTGGTGTATTCATGTTGAAACATCCACTTGAGCAACAACTCAACACTAAATCCATAACAACTTGATTTCCATTACACCTTCAACATAGCAGCCTATTGGCATTCTCAAAACACAATTCTATGTGGGAAGTTATCTATGGATCATTGTTAAGGGATATGTAAAGATGAATACAAAATAAAAGAGAAATATTCTTGACAATCCACAGACAAATGTGTACTTCAAGTTAATTTTGTTTTAAACAAATCTGCTCAACTAACAAAGACATTTTCAAGTTTTTAACTAAATACTTTAAAGGGCCAGTGTGTAAAATGGGTTGAAAACAGTGACATCAGTGGTCAAATTCTAGATTGCAGGGCTCACTCGCTCACCCCTCCCGGCGGGTAAATGACGGTGGCCTCGTAGGGACAAAAAGCCTTGCGCAGACACGAGTTTTTCAGGAGTAGGTCTATCTAGCGACGAGGTGAATATTTATTTAGAAATCTAAACCATGTTACGATATTGTAATGAATACCTCACGAGCAGGAGACCAGAGTAGAGTTCGGAAAAAAGGCCAGTTTATTTGAGCACTCCAAAAACTCCGGTAACACTCCAGGGGGTAAAAGACTCCGTCCCAAACTCTGACTCTTCTAGCGTAACACACACACTTCATACACACATAGTCGTTTACATTACCAAGCGGGTACCCCCTCCCCTCTCTGCTCCACCAATCTCCAGCCCGCACGCTGACTGACAGCGTAGCCTGTAAACAGAGCTCAGCTGTTTATTTAGCCTAGCAATATCTCCGGACTATAGTAGCTGCAATGGACGACTTTGAATGGGATTTTGAAGAGTTTCTTGTAGCGGACACAGACCCAGAGCCATACCTGTTTGAGCCGGAGCATACAGATGAGGAACTCCATGTGTTTGATGCTGAGCGGGCGAGAAGAGAGGCTGAATGCACAGAATGGGATTCGGTGCTACCATCGTTGGGGAGATATATCATCAGGAGGAAAAGCGCCGCAGAGAGTGCATCACAAGGAGTGAAGTTGCGTCTTCTTTTCCTCGCAGATGACGGTTCGGGTTCATTCTCTCCTGTTGCGTGGTAAGTGTGGTCCATTCGCAAACTTTATAACTAAAAAAACTTTTCACTACTCTCTATCGACGAACTACTAACACTCTCTGCTGTTTCCTCCTCCTTCTTCCTTCCTTCCGCTGTCTTCGTTGGTTCATTTATACACGCGAAACGCGTTCTCTGGCTGGCTGGATTGTCCGCTCGGTCTGCCGTACATACATGGCGGCGCAAGATGGCGACCTCTCTAAAGCAAGGCCCTTGCTATATATATATATATAAAAGCATAATTATAAGGCTACGAAAACCAAACGAATTTTATTTTATAGCGATTATACACTTACATAAACATATTAATGGGTAGAATATTCAGATTCAGATTCAGATTTGACAATAAACCATGCCAAATATTACACACTGGCCCTTTAAACGCCAAAATGTATGATATGATTATGAATCAAATCACATTAATCAAACTGCATTTTTGACATGGCTGGCATTAATTAGTGAATTTAAGACACTTCAATTTCAATTGCTTAGGTTAAATCCAACTGTGTGAACTATATCCCTACATAAATGTACTGTATTTGGAATACTGAACCAATATCACAATGCACAAAGGTAAGGTGGCCAACTGAAAGTATGTAATTGCAAGTAAATTCCCTTGGATTGATGCTGTCGCTGGAGGACACTACAGGATCAACGAGCATGTCAGACGAAGCTTTAATGACTTTAAAGCTCGGAAATGCCCCCTCTATCCCCTATTATGGAAATCCAATCAAATTCTTAAAAATGCAGGTGGAAAGTTAGAGAATCCCTGTTCTTTGACAGTTTCCCAAAGCTAAGCCCCTCTGTCACCCCTGGGAACATGGGCGTCTGTCAGTCCAAGTTAGCACCAAGCTCCTATTAGGAAAAGGAAGCATGGAGCCAGGCTTTCCTTACCCCAAATGCACAGAAATCCTGCCATTGTGCCTCTCCCCAGGGGTTCAGGGATTTTAAGGAAGAATGCCAGAACCAATACAGTATCTTCTGAAGAGCCAAATGCATAAAGGTCCTTGAGGTGCAGTGAAGCAATGCACCAGCAGAAAGGTAGGTGAAAAGTTGGTGAAACTGAACATTTCAGTGTCACAAGTTTGAACCACAAAAGAGCTGGTGGGTGCCAACCAAAACCCAAGTGTCCCTGAGCAGCAATCTGAGCGCCTACCTTTCAGCTCATGGTGTTGAGAAGGAGAAAGACAGCTAGATGGCAAAAATGCCAATTAAACAGAACAAATAAGACTAAATATTTTGTGAGACAGGAAACACGATGAGGACAAACAGAGTCAGCAGAGACTGAGGGTTATATCCTTTATTAATCCATGCGAAAAATGAAAAGAAGGACTAAAGACCAAAAAACACAGCGCTGCAGAATTGTGCGCTAAACCCTAAAAATGTCCAAGTGCCTTGACATTAAATACTTCTTTTTAAGAGGAATTTAGTTATAAGATCAAGCGCCTTTTTCCATTGTAGGACGATAAACCAATAGCCACTCTTTTACGTAGTAGCACTTACTCATAGTACTCATAATGCCTACACACACACATACACTCCTGCAAATGCTGTCTGGCAATCTGAGATGGACTGATGAGTGATCAGGTTGGGCCTCGAGAGTTAACACTAGTGTGGGAATTAAGCTTTGAAAAGAGAATTTCTTTGAGTTAGTTTGCAGAGTCTGACTAGTTTCACAACAGCCATTACGGCTAAAATGTGGAAAGGTTCACTGGCTGAAGATTAGGCTTTGCTCACATTGCATAAGTTGCTTAGAAGCTGTTTGAATAACTGATTATACCCCTGAGAACACTAACAGCCTATTGCTGAGTGAGCGCACAATGTGAGAATTAACATTGAATACAAAGTTTCTCTGTGTTAGTTGTGAAGTCGATGATGGTGTCCTCTTGGATCTTCTTTTGTTAAACTTTGAGATGGTGTGTCTCCCTTCTATTGTGGCTGGTAGAGCCAGGTCATAACATGGTCTACACATGGAAGGGGGAGGGGATTTTTGGAAAAAGACAAGTTGACAGATACAATCTCACTTAATCATCAACTTAAAACAAGAAAATGTAACATCAGTAGGGGTATTATCTTTGAGCCCCCTGCACTGTGAGTTAGATTAGATCAATCAGACAAAAACAAAGCTAGATTTAATCATTCTGTTCCCCACTTTGATTTATTTAGCCTGTAATCTTAATCACAGCAATATACAATTTTTTGATATTGTTACAGTCGTCAATCTGTGACATCTAGTGTATCCTAGGGGTTGTTTTTGTGATCCCTCAACTTGTCTTGTTCACTCCAATTTAAGATTAGTGAATTCCCAGAAAGCCTTTCAACAACCCCCTAAGAGAGGTCATGGACTTCTTGCCTTCAGGTCAGAGCTACATGTGAAGATGGCGAAGTGATAATAAATCCACAGTAAGAGTAACAGGCAGGCATTTTTTAGTTTAAAAAAATGTGGCCCTGTCTCCTAACAGCAGTATGCCATGCAGCTGCCCTGGTGAATGGGAAAAGTGTCTCAATTTATGTAAGATCAGATAAGATATACTTTATTGTCCCCTAGGGGAAATTTGATTAGGACTCTAGAGATGTACCAGAGATGAGAGAATATAAAGGTTTCAGTTCCATCTAAGGTGTTTTTATTAGTTCCTCTTCTCACAGGTGGACAGTCCAGTTATGCCAGTTGTGCATTAACGTATTAATGTTGGCATATTTGGCTATGTTCTGTTAGCCTGGCATTTGCAAATGCAAATTGATCTGGAACCCCTCAGTTCATTTTTGATTTCTAAGGGGTGTTATCAACGGCTGTAGACCAAAATGCCTCTGGACGCGACTGGATAAATCTACAACCAATCAGAACAAAGAAACATGTGACACGAGCAACAAACAGATGTAAACAGAGTAGCGTGGCCAGAGATGAGCTGAGATGGTGAACCATCAATACATCTTTGGATGAGTGCCGTTTTTGCCATTAGAATTTGAAAATAGTACAAAGTTTCACATCAGCTGCAGCCATCTTGGTTGTTTTTGAAAATGCCTCAATGGCACTCCTCTTTACTGAACTAGGTTTATACTCACCGTTATGTCCCAGGTGTAAGGGTGCACAAGCCAAAAATGACATCATTACCTTTGAAGGCCCCGCAAGTTGTCAGTCATCGTATTAAACCTGTCCCATATTAGATAAATGGTTGTGAATGCCCAAACCAGGACTTGGCTGGCTGAAATTCTGTTAAACAGGAGGGGGATCAGATGTATCTGCCAGAGCAAATACGGCATGTCTGGATCTGTTGTCTGGTTCCTAGGCTAGTGTTCTGTCAACTGAGAACCAAAGGTAAGCGGCCTGATTAGGCTAGATAACAAACACGATACCTATTTTTTTCCTAGTGGGGCCCTAAAGTCTGATCTTATGCTACAAAGCAGATGATGTATGGTAGATTACCAATAGCTAGCTTAGTAGTGATAAATTTGATTTTTCTTATTTGTTTCCAGATCACAACATTCCAAGATACAAATGACAAACATTTTAAAGGTAAATATCACAGTGTCAAGACAATACATGCTGACAAACTTCCTGTATCCCTTTACTGATGGTGTCAAAGTTGGACTCGGGCCACCCAGGGGAGCTGTCATGCTTGCCCCAAAAAGGAGGGAGGTGCAGCTGGCTAGATTAGTCAGGATTAAAGTTTATCCCCTGCTACTAGCAAGCTGATGGGGATAACAGCACTGAAGAGCACAGCACTGTAAGCTAAGCCATTCCATTGTAGGTATTTAGTTGACACTCTTAACAAGGGAGACTTGCAGTAAGTGAACTGCTGGTGTTCTGATCAAGGACACTGCACCACACATGCTAAATAATGGCCACTGGATCAAAATAAGTGAATCTGTTAGTTACGTAGTAGGTCTTTAGTGGGCTATGTTGCATTTAATCTTACCCAAAGAAGGAAACAGCAACAAGAACAAAAGGGGGCCCTTTTAGACGGCATATAAGGACTGAATTTAGCCAGTTGGCCTCTTATCACTGATCTAAACTGTGTTGTTGCAGAGTTTGTGTATACTGGGTTTGTACTTCAATGGGAATTGCTAAATGCTCTGTCACAATTAAATTGTTGCCAACATTTAACAAATAGCCTCTCTAAATTGCAGGGCTGGCTGTTGTCCAGGCCTCATGGAGCCTGTGGGGACCTCTGCCTGCTGCTGTCGTTACACAGAGGCTGACCTGCTGCAGTCGCAGAGAACAGGACTCCTACTGTACGAGTCAAACGTATGCCATTTAGCGGATGCTTTTATCCCCTTCACTACAGTGAGTGCTTGTATTTTCAGCATGGTTGGGCCCTGTGGAAATCTGAACCCTTCACCCGGCGGTGGCAGTGCCAGGCTGAAGCCACTGAGCTACAAACAACTGAAAGAACTGGACAGAAAGTCAGTTTGATATTGGTTGCCAGACCAGCAATCAGCTTTTAGTTGCCAAAGCTGACAGAAGGGTTGCTATATTTTTACTGTTTGTTAGTGGTGCAATGATGGTCCTGTGTAACTATATTAATATTTCTGAAGCAAACAGTGATGTCAAGAAGATTTTCAATGAATTTCTTTTTTCGGTTCTCTCTGTCACAGACACACATGAGGCTACACATTAAATGGATTTATTAGCTTCACTAGTGACTCAAAACGCAATGAAACATAAGCGTACCAAATTTAGATTGCAAATTTGCAAGATAACACATTAGTTGGTAAAATCATAACAGGTAGGCACATTGCTCTGTGTCCTCAAGCCTGATCATATCTGTTGTCATAGAATGGGGTTTTCTGCTTCTGTTTTTCTTTCACAGACAGGTTATCGTTTCACTTTAACTCATGAGGGTTATGGAGAATTTTCCAAACACAAAGAAAAAGGATGTCAACAGGGTCCGTGCTAAACAGGGCTGTTACGGAACACAAATTAATAAGCAAAGCAAAGCAGAGCAGAAGTTTGACCATCACTACATTGAGGTGACAATATCATTTCTTAAGGCAAAAATCTACAAAATCCTCTTTTGTTATGACATTTTGAAATGATTAATTGTTTTTGGTTACTTTGTTTGCTATCTAGTGCAAAGTGCTCCGTTTAGCACTACAGGACCCAGACATTTCTGTAAATCAAAACAGTATAGTCAATATGATGTGGTCCATTTCCTCTGGCTTTCGGTCAATGAGGTTGGCGTTTCTGGACAGCAGGTGGAGCTATTTATGGAATCAGTGGATTCTATTTATGGATTCAGTCATGGTGATTTTACTGATTACCCAATTTCTTCTTCTTCTCATTTGTTTTTGCTGCCTCTAGTATAGAAAGTAGTAGAAAACATAAAGATTCTTCTACACACAAGCAAATCAGATTTCAGTTCAGTGGTACTTGCTGATATACAGTAAAGTTAATAAGTTGTTGAACCTTTCTATACTCATGAAAAGAAAAAAATATATAATTTTTGTCGTAACTTCACTCCATTTTACACATTTCATGCTGAAACAATAATTCGACAGACAGGTTTACTACTCAACATCTGCTGAAACTATATTTATGGGGCCTGGGTTCCAACCCTGTCAATTAAACTTTATGCTCAGTAGTGATGCCTTTGACGAGTGCAGATGGATGATGGGAAATCATCAAAACATGGAGCTGGTGACAAGACCACCCAAACTTTTACTCCAGACTAATTTTTGTAGAGAGAAAAAAAAAAAATCTATAAATAATGGTTTCTTTCATACATAGTGTTTCAAAAACAGACTGAGTGGTGACAATCTGTGTTCAGGTCCTGACAGCTAAACATATTCTAACTAATATCCATCTATAGTGTGATATATAATTCTAATGCCATGCAAAAGATGTGAAACTTGTGTTACTATGACAGTTAAATCAGAAGAGCAGGCACGGAAAAAAAAAACAGGAGAAAAAGGAAGAGAGCAGACGCTTATTCTCATGCAAATAACAGCTAATGGTTTTAGCTGAATACTAATACGAAAAGAGTCAGGAATGGCAGCTCAGGGGGCAGGACCATGCATGTTATTAATCCTCAGTTAGATGCTTACATCCAAAACCAATATCGGTATTTAATACCATTTTACAATAAACTTCTTGAATGACCACGTGCAAAAATTCACAGCTTTGAAATAAAAGAACATAATTTGACTAGCTAGCAATATTGTGACACAAATATGTTGAAATCTGTTCTTATATCTTAACAGTGCAGCTGACAAAAGAGCCAAATGCCCCAAAAGCTCTGTACTCCTTTACATTACTCGCTAATGAGAGGCCTTCAGTAGAAAAGTTAAACCTTTCTGATTGGTGTACATGACTCGTGTGAATTTATTTTTAAAAACAAATTTATAGTATTAGCAAACTGAAGCCTGTTTGACTGTAGCTACACAGAAATTCCACTCAGATATGAGAGAAACACACTAGTGACTGCAATGCTGCGTCATGCAGCTCTGTCCAGACAAATGCCAGTCAGCTGAGGGACGATTGTGTCACTTTCCAGAGCGTGGTGACAGAATGCATTGTTGTTGGGGGGCGACCAGCTGGGGAGCTCCGATAGAGAGGGACAGAGCGAGTGTGTGTGTGTGCATGGAATGGGGATTGAGGGGCTCAGGAATGTCAGGGTGAGTGAACATAGAATCGTGTCTATGAGACTGTGTGTGTGAGACAATGAAAGGCATCCCACTCAGTTCTAAAAGCCTCCATTCATGGTGGACCTGAGTCATCTGGTTCTCTGCAGTGCAAAAAAACTCAAGACTTTTATCTCACATGAGGAATAACAATGTTATATTTTGCTTGAATCAACAGAAAATGTCTCTCTATGAAACAAGCCGAGAGGTGAGGTCACCTTCCTCATTCAATAGACAGTCAAATTTCATCCTCAAAATTATGCTGAAACAAACTGACGCTGAATGATCTTAATCACTTTGACAGAGAATCCAAAGCAAAACTGAACATCCAGTGCATTATCATGGACATGAAAAACCCATGCCTGAAGTTTATCTTGGTTATAATCAAATTCAGGATATACTGTACAGAGAAACTGGGTTATTACCTGCATACATTATAAATAGCCTACTTGTAACCTGGTTATTGCATTCTATTTGTGCAGGTGATGTACAAAAACCAACCAACCTGCTCTGTACATTTACTCCCGCTTGACAACTGAACTGTTAATATCTCTGCTCCGATCGCCAGCAGCACTGACCACCGTCTCCCTCGCTCTCTGTCTGTCTCAACTACAGAGCCACACAGCATACTGAGCAAACGATATTCTTGAAAGGAGCAATGCTACTCCACAGCAGTGCCAGCCTGTCACCTTCACTACCACTGCGTAGGACAGGGGAGCAGTAATGCTCTAGCTCTGACACAACGCTGCAGAGACAGGTCTGTCTATGTGAGACCACTGAATGATAAAACTCCATTTCTTCATCGCTTCAGAGGTGAGATACTTTTGCCGCCACCATTGTTTGTGCGTCTGTTACAACCGAGCAGCAACCTTCGGGGCTGAATATTGAAAACAAAGTGCCAAAAACTGCAGTTCTCTGAAAGGTCACTTGAGACTGACTCCAGAAGCCTGTCAATCCCCATGGACACTCATGTTCAAATGCCCAACTCAACAGCGTAAATAAACATGTTTACAGCTGGTGAAAAAAACAGTTTTGGTCTCTTAGCTAATTTCCCGCTTCATGACAACTGTACAGGAGGTGAATTTTTACATAACTCACCTGTTGACATTTCATCAGGCTTAAAGTTGCACATAATTAAGGGTGGGCCGTTTTGAGTGACAGGCTGTCTGTGCTATTGAGAAGATCATGTACAACAGAAAAGAGCAAGCTAAGAGCCAGGAAGAAAAAGGTAGAACAGTCCTCTTTTCCTATTATAGTGTCACACTATTGCTCTATGACTGTCAGTCAGCCTGCAATCCAGCGCAGGTTGCACTTGCTCCCTCGATAGTCAAAAAGAGTCCAGCTCCCCTGTGCCCCAACTCAGAAAACTAGGAAACCAGCTCAGCCTGCATGACCCAATTAGAACCATCCCCTGGACGCAGGAGAAACATCAGTCTCTGTCCTATCCATCAAACAGTCCCATATGCCAGCTAAGAACAGCTCCAAATGCTGCAAGACACAGGAGGAAGTGTGAGTAACACCTAATGCGATACGTTTTCAAGACTGCTCATGTTCATTTTCATCGGGATAAAGATTCACACCTACACTAGAAATCTACAACCATTGGCACTAAATAAGATCCAGCAGATGTGGGATGAGGATAGCTCTGTTTACTGAAAGATGTTTGCTGGAGGGACTGCACAAGAGTCTTGCACATTTGCAAAAGTTTTTCCAACAGGTCTAAGAACTTGAACCTGTACCCTTTCAGTCAAAAGCCCACAGAGCAATCCATAAATCTGAGTTGAGTGGGAGGCATGCAAAGTGACCCAGATTGGCTGTGAATAAGGGCAATCAATAGGGTGATGGCAGATTACATGACAGAGGAGGTGCGGTCTGTAATTCTGGGCAAAGATTAGAGAACAGGCTTGTGACCGAACGTTTGAGTTGAGGAGATGATAAAAGTCTTTCGCTGACTCTGAACAATTACTGATACATGTACAGAAAAGATTTCAGGTATGGTTGGTTTCTCCCTGGGTCAACTCCACATAACCAATGTTTATTCCAGATTATCTTGATTGATTTAAAGAAGACAGGACGGAGAACACGTCTACAGAGTTTTGTGTGTCTGTTTCAAGGTCATCTTTGGTTTGTGGCTGCCGCTTCATGAAAAGGAGAGCAGATCCTTCAAGTGAAACTTAAAAAGCTCTCATTTTATGGTTAGTTCAAAGGAATATTATTAACTGAAAACAACTCCAGGGCTTTTCGGACACGCTGTTGCTTTCATGATGAAGTAGCACTGCAAACTGCAGGAACACTACATGATAAATTCAACTTCAAGGGTGCCTTGGAGTGGCTTTGTGTTCCTTTTAAAACATTATTAATGGCAATGTCTTAATTGAAGCAGCTGCAGTTTGTGCAGAGACTAAGAAGGGAAGTTTCTCTGGCTCATTAGCTTTAATTTTCCCCTTGAATGTCCATCATTATACTACAACTAGATTTAAGTTGCTTAGATTCAGGATGCAAGGAGCCTGACCTCAAGTTTGCCAACACCCAATCTACTGTTGGACGCACCCACAGTAAAATGTGTTCATGAGAGAAAAGCAAAGAGGCAAAAAAAGGCAGACACATACACACAAGGCAAAGGGCAGAATCCTGCTGAAAATACATTCGGCTTGCAATTTATAGCCTATTCTATTGCTATAATGCGAGTCGTTTTGGGTGAAGGCATTCTCTACATGCTTGAAATTGACTTTAAAACGGACCTCCCAGTCCTCATAGCAGAGTGCTGTCAGCATCTGTCAGTTACGTTTCTCCTCAGAGTGAGCATTAGGTGCACTGGCTACTGTGGCAAGTAAAAACAATTGTTAACAGCTTCCCTGCAGAGAGTGGCTGTGCAGCCCTGGCACACAGCCGGCTGTACCTCCTTCACTCTGGTGCTTATTGTGTCTGTGTGTGTGTGTGTGTGTGTGTGTGTATGTGTGTGTGTCGCACTGCAGAGTGTCAGGCTGCCTTGCTCTCTCCTCCTTGAAGGCTCCTTTTCTCTTACAGTGCATGAACACACAGACCTGACAGTTGAACAAGACGAATATGTTCACCTTGTCACGGGCAGACTTGCAACATGGAGCACTGAAAGACACGCACAGACATGCACACAAAGCCAGAGAGTCAAAGGGACACAGAACAAGCAGCTAATATTCTCAGTGTTTTGCTCTTGGTGGCTGTTTTATAATCACATCCTTCTGTTCAGTTTTCTGTACGACATTTGAGCTATTGACTATCCCAGCACGCATCTCGCAAGAGCACATCCTGGACACGTCAATAGTCTATCACAGGGGTAAGATGTACTTAAATACTTTTGCATCAAATGCATCATGTGACATGACAGTCTTTCAAGCTATGCCAGTTTGTCATTAGGCCTTAAACCTATTCAGCCTACAGTACAGTCTCATTTAAATAAAGGCCTGTCTCGGGCAACCTGCCACCTGTTCTTTGCCCTTGAAAAACACCACAAGCCGTTTTGACAATAAAAGGACACAGTGAGTAAGAATATGAAATTTGTAAGAAAAGTGTTGCTGGTGATAAGTAACTTATTATAAGTTGTCATCAACCTAAGTGGATAATGTTGTTTTAAGCTTGCCTAATGGCCTACTTCATTTGAATACATTTGGTTGTGAAATGAAGTACCTGCGGATTTTACTAGATAAGTTGAGCCATTTGGCTTTTCTTTTCCTCCTGCTGTGGAAGAGCACATTTCTTATGTGTGTCTACTTTGGCTGGTATAGCCTTCAAATATCCACTCTGCAGTTATTGGAAGTGAACTGCAGCCAACAAACGACCTGCTTCATTTAAAAGCTCCTTGAGATGAAGGGCGTTACACAAGTCAGCCACAGGCAGGACACACATGAACACCAGAATGGCTGATTATCCGTAATGGTGCCTTCAAGATCAGCTACAGAAAATGGGGCAACTGTGGTGGTCATTATTTACTGTAATGTCACTGCTGATATGATGGATTTCCAGAAAATGTGGACTACCCTTAAGTGGATCCATGTTGCCTCAGCGACTGCATGAACACAAATGTACAGGCATGCACACATACTGGAAAGGGGGGGGGGGTAATCTCCCATCGACTTCGGTAATCCACCACATGACCACCTCTCACCCCAAACATGCGTGTGTTCATAAAGACCCATCTGGACTCAGGCTGGCAGGCATTTGTTGACAACTGCATCACTGAATGTGGGTTTTTGTTTGCATGACACGCCACTCTTTACAAAAGAAATCATACATGACAGCACCTCAACACATCTAACATACTGCAATGTCTCCCATAGCACTCATATAATTTAAAAGGTATAACTAGAATTTAAAAAGGTAGTTGTGAAAGGTGGTTGAAATAATCGACACCTGGGTGTAGTGACAAGGCCTGCTTCTCTGAAACATCTAATCCCTTCTTCTTTCACTAATGCAACCATGTCAACATGCCAGCTCTTTTCCCTGCTTCATCAGGAGAGGACAGACGGCTTCTGCTGAGATTAAGAAGATCATAACCACAGGATTAGTGATTAGCATCTTACTTTCAGGGATTTCTCATTTGTGTGAGTGACTGAAGCTGTGTGCTGCTGATTCATGTGCTGGCAAAGAAGGAGCTCTGATCAAATTTGTAAAAATGACAGCATCCAATTTTGTACTGCACTTGTATCAGCTACAGCTCAGATGAGCAGAATGTAGAGTGTAGTGGTTATGTTGTGGCTTGTTTAATCAATATTGCTTTGGATGATTTCATTTAGGCAACATAAACAGATGACAAATCGCTATAACTGTGGCCAATAAAGCTTATTTAACAAGGATTTGGAGACTAAACAAAGTGTTTGAGTCTGTTCAAGATCATGATTAGCAGTATCTTGCGCTGATGGAAATGGCTAAATGTAAGTACCTCCACTCTCCCCTGAGGGATTCATAAAAGATAAAAACTTCATGTCACTTTATAGCTTAATATTGCAAACCCACTGTCTTTTTATTTACCGTCCTTACAAAATCAACATGAATCACACTAATTATCCATTTTGCCCAAATTGCTTAAATATGACATTGCTTAACTACGACCATAAACACACTGACAGCAGATGTCATAAATTTAGCTCTGAATGCTGAGAAACTAAGTGAAAGACTCGGGCATCTGATATTAATCACACCCATGTTTCAACTTAATTCTCATTCTGGAATAATACACTTAACTGTGTCCTCTAAGCTCATCATTCAAGCTGCAGAGTGAGAAGAAGGGGGTTGTGGTAGACCATGGATTTCCAGTTCATCAGAGCATTAAGGTGAGTGATGAAGGGAACATCCTCAATCAAGCCTAAACCCTTCTCTGACAGACACTTCCTTCTAAAATTACACTCTACCATGGCTTTTAGTCGTAGCAGTGCATCTCGTGTACTTTGATAATAAGTGACAAGAAAGCCCAGCACTTGAAACATCAGTCCACTCTCTAGGAAAGAATGACAATGCCCCCAAACTGGGAATGACATCATGGATTAATTAAGGGGTGACTACAGATCTTTCTGAGCACATGGTGCTGGCTGCCTAAAACAGCCCGGGGCCAAAAACAGAGATGTGCTGCACTGCATTTCTCATATTCTGTTGCTGTCATGACATCCAACGAGGAGAGAGTTCTTACTAGGGCAGATTCAAAACATTAAAATTTTATAGTGCTGGTATGTAGCTAATCCTCTTACTCAGAGCGTCAGTCAAGAACATTTTTACAGACAAATGGCTGTTGATGGATTTGCATTAGTGTCTGTAAGACTGAACTTGTGACCATGTTCATCAAGGGCCTGTTCGCTGAACATCAGGCTACCATGACGCTCTTAAGAAATCAGACAGGAAACAATGGTCTCCCTATGAGTATTGATCAACATTGTTTGTGCAGCAACAACCAAAAGGTGCCTCAAAAAGAACTATGAAGTATTTAATCACAACTGCAAAGGCAGCTACAAAGACAATTTATATTATAATAAATGCCAGTCAGAACTCCAGTGCGTGCCAGCTTGAAGAGACACACCCACTTTGACATGGGAGTTCAAGCATCATGATCCAACTAGCACAAGCCCTTTTTAAACAGGAATTGTGCAAATTTGCAGGAAAGCCCAGTCAGTCTTCTTTCAGCATTGGCAGTATAAAAACAAAATCGGGGAGTGCGGCAAAATGGCGCCTACCTACTTTTGTTTATACAGTCGACGGTTAATGGCCTCTTCATTTGCGAGGACTTTCTTTGCAAAGAAACATTAACGCATCATACACCAAACTAGGCATATGGAAGTGTGGAAAGATGACATAATGTCAACAGTCCTTACAATGTATGAGAATCATCATCAGTGTTAAAAACTCGTTGGGTTCTTGGCAACTAGTACCATCTATTCCCCATTTGCTCGGCTCGGTTCATTGCCTCCTGGCTCCTCAACTCAAAGTTTCCATAGCAAACACCAGGAGCTGTCATCGTTAACCTCAAATACTGCATTTTATTTCAGTCAGATTTGGCTGGACCTAATTGTCAGTATTTCACTGTTTGTATGGGGACTGACTGAAACCTGTTTATTTGGCTGTGTAGTCTAGTACCTACTGGATGTCTTGCATTGCCTCTTTGCAAAGGGGCTTACTACATAATGTATGCCTTTGCAAAATATGTTTTTCTGACTCAGTTATGACTCAAAAGAACAAATACCACACTATGTCCTACACTGGTTGCAGCTGTATTTAGCAGTCTTGGGTAGAATATTTTCATGTTGCCTTCTACACACATTAAAGCACTGTGCACAAACCAAAAACATAAAATACTTTGTGTATACTGTGAAAAGCAAAGTCTCAGTAATATCTACGCTGAACAGAACATCTAATAACAGATCAATCTGGTGACTGAACTGTTGGGTACGATGATATCACTGGAATGGTATCAGCCATTGACATGTAGATGATATCACTTTCCCTTTCAGGCATGTTTCAATTGAGCTTTGTATTATTTACAGCCCCCTAAACATGCCATGGCTTGGATAGGAGGAGGTGGGGGTTCAAGGTTAGAGAGAAACTCAGACAATACAGAACAAACAGAGAAGAGACACTGAACTAGTTGAGACAAGCTCTGGAAAAAAAGACATCTTGCCAAGAAAAGTTATTTACATTACGTTTTTTTGACACATAACACAGCTATGCTATATCAGGCATTAACAAGAGAATGAGTGCCATCGTCAGGCAACTGAACCGCCATGTAAACAGTGATTTAAATAAAGAACAGTATGGTGATATTGCAAAAATTATGCAAAGAACACAGACCACACTGATTTTTGTTGTCATCAAATTGAGACTCCTTTCTAAAGAGACCACAGCACAAAACCTGAAATATAAACAAACTGTGTACAGACTAAACATCACAGATTAAATTCAATACCTGAAATTTGTAGATATGCAAGCACAGAGAAGCACACACTAAAGCTATTTTCTCATATGACCTTTGGACAAAGTCCAGAGAATCAGGTCTTGACTTTGTCCAGAGTTGCCCATTCACTCATTTAGTAGGAGTGTAAATCAGTAGTTTCATCATGACACGATATTATATCGATTCTTTGGCCAACAGCACAATATTTGCCAATATTACAAAGTCTCCCACAATATACTCTTGATTCAATGCGATTCAGGGGCCTGTGATTGGTTTGAGACAATATCATATGCCCATTTAACACAATCTGTTACAGAAGAAGCTGCCAAGCTTTCTTTTTTGCTTTTGATCATAAAAGATAAAACACATAAATAATGTAAATAATAGTAACCACTAAAGTGCAGTAAAATTTATTTTATACTGACTCCGCTCACGCATTTAAAACAGCACGCGAGACCAGCGAAAGCACGTGAACACACATGAAGGACGAGCAGTATGGAGATATTTTGTGGTTTCAATTATGGATAATTATTTGGACGTTTTAATCTGGGGCGCCGTCAGCCCGCATTAGGTGGAGTTGTGCTGCTACCCCCTCTCCCCTGGGATCTCCGCAAGGGATGTGAGGACTCTAAAACTTCACCACTGTTGGTTTTAGCCACTGTCATCGAAATTATTTCCATACTGCTGATTTATTCCAGAGTAAATAACATTATCCTCATCTTCTTTCTCTTGCCTGCTTACCATCTGCCTCCTGCTGTTCGGAGGTGTAACAGAATATCAAAATAAAGGCATAACCTAAAGATGATGATATGAATTGATGTTTTCACTTTGCATCGATGACACTGGATCGTTGATCACTGAATTGATACATCGATCCACATCCATGGATTGTTACAACCCCGGCATATAGTACACGACTGGAGATTGTCCATGTCTCACCTACTGGAAATACTCTGTTTGGTTTAGGTGAGGGGTGGCACCTGGGTAGTGTGTGCAGGAGGCAGGCCATGATGTGAAAAGTAAGCTGCAGTCTCTTGCCATTCCTTGAATCTGTCTGATGATTTGGGCGTCAGCCCCAACCACCAGAAGTTCCCAATTTTCACTGTCTCTCCAGTCTGACATTTTTGTTAGAGCCTTTGTGTAAATGACCCTTCTTCACCTGCTTTAACTGATTTGGACATTTGGGTTTGCACATACAGCGCTGTAGGATAAAATCTAGGTTCAGGGTTGCAGTGCATGTGTAAAAGGGACTTATCATATTACTAACCAGCTTAAACTGATGTGGAGTGAAAGTCCAAGATTACCTCCCTTTTTGCAGACACCAGTGCAGGCACAGCCTCAGTTTTAAACAGTTCTGAAATCATGTAGTGTGCTCTAATCTCCACGAGACAGCCTCCTTGGGAATACAACTTAACTGACAGCCTATATAGACTTTATTTTATATATTTTACACTGATTATGATTGAGTCTCAAAGGAAAACCAGCAACCAATATTAAATACGTGAGTGAGGTAATCTCTCATACTTTGCTTTGTTTAAAACTTACAAGATATCATATTAGACTCCTTGTGCCAAACTGGAATAGCTTTTCTTTGGAAGTTTGTGGTTACATAATTTAAGCGTTTTTCCATTTGCTCCAACACGAAATCTTCATGTTAATTTATCAGCTGAATGTTTTTCCTCCAGAAATGTCTTTAATCATAACAAGGCAAGTGATGAAATTACACAACTCCGACAGAGTTATTTTCTCATAGTTATGCTTTGGTTTGAATCTGCCAACAGCAAAAAAAAGCCCTCAACCACTACTAAGAAGAAAGCCAGTTAATCAAACCACAAAGATGTGTGCTGAAGAAAAGAACCAATCAGGCAATTTTACTGGGTTTCCGTTCATGCAAACGCCCTGTGGCTATATGACACAAATCAATCAACCTCATCAAAGGGCCAGTCAGGCTCTTCTGAAGTACAGAGGAGCCTAAACACCATCATTAGCGACAGTGTTAATGACGAGATGGTGAGAAGAAGCGACAGGCAAGGAAGTATTGTGTGCAAGTGTGAATGCCATTTGTTGGCATTTGTCTGAGCTCAGCTCCCATGGTGACACATTTGAGATTTGTAATTCAAAGTGGATGTTAGTGAGCCTTACTTGCTTTGCAAGTTCACGATTCAGTTATCTTCTCCCTTTCAGTAACTCTAAACAAATTTATATTTTCTCATCAAGCAAGTGATTTTCATAAAATCCATCTTGTGAATGAAAGAACATAAACACAATTGCTTCTTTGTGATTGAATGGAAATAGTCTCCATGCGAGTTGCTGCAAAAACGTGTTTTGTGATTTAGCTAGCAAAGTCATTGACAGTGCAAACCCTCCTATGTCGCAACATGTGTGGGCAGTTTCTTTAGGTATAATAAATCTATGATAAAGAATATGTCTACATATAGTTATGGTGGTGCTACAGCAACCTACAGGTTAAAATCTTACGTTGAACTATAAATCAGTTTCTACTCCGGATGTGCTTTTGGCGGGACCACCCAAACATGTTGCCAGAGAGGGATAAATCTAGTTTTCAACAGGAGTCTTAAGGGTTTTCTTTGTGCTAAGTTAGTGCACAGCTGAGTTCAAATTATTCTCACCTGCCAAAACAAACCAAAATTTAAGAGTAACTGCTCCAGATTATTGAGAAAAAAAAACCTCACTTGGTGGGAACAGGCCATAAAATAGCACGAGAAAGTAATCAAACAAGCCTCTGTAAGACACATCGTTATCTGATTGTTTTCTTGTATATGTAACATGGACAACCATTGTTTTTAAATGGCACACCTTTGGAAGGTCAGAACATTGCACACATGGGTTTTGAGGTACTATAAACATTTACAATTACAAATAACGACTAAGTACAAATCTAAAATGAAACAAATGACAAAACAAAGGACAATGACAACGAAAGTTTCACTTATAACCAGGGACGTATGGCTTACGAAGTGAACTACACAAAGCACACAAGTCCACTTTGAGGATGCTGGCTGGAGTTGCTTTGCACGTTTTGCTATTGACAATACATGGCCAACAGAAGACCTGTTGTTATAACCTCTAGCCTCAAGTCCTGACACCATATATGACACAGCAGTTGAATATAAGCAGTCAAACAATGGCTGTTGGGATGCTGACAGAGGCTTTGTATGTTCCATTCATTCAGGATCTAGTGACCTATGTCTGCTTCCCTGAGGTGACTGAAAGACCGTTACCAGGTGAATATGGGTAATGAAATCAGTCCCCAAAGGGCAAGGGTGATAGAGGAACAACAACACAGGAGTGGTATCAGTTCACTACTGCCTTTTCAGCTATCAGCCCTGATCTGCCTCAGAGATTCTAGGTCAGTAGTGGCTTTTTAAAGACCTGATATGGGCCTCCAAGGAGTTTGGTTCTGCTAAATAGGTCTGTAACGGCGCCTGACACTCTTAAAGAGGATCTGTCATTTTCAATAGTACTTTGAGATTTAATACACCTTGATTAGTTTAAACTGAGTACAGTAATAACTGCACATAAACATATCAGGTTGTTAGTACCATACTCAGGGTTGAAAACATCCAAAAGATACTAGTCACAAATTAGAAGTTTACGCTTTAGATTGTATAAAAATATTGTAATCGTCTTCTTGGTAATACAGAAGCACTGAGTCAAGTTGCAGCAATGAGAAATCTAACAGGCTGATGGGTTATATGTAAAACTATAAATGACAAATGGAACAGTCCGACCAATACAGATGCGGTGTGGCAGCTGGTAATAATAAAGACTGAATAAATACGCAGGGATTAAACAATATGGCCTAATATATCCGCTATTCAGGCTGATCAATATTGACACTGGAATTATAAAGGGTCTTAATACAGGTGCTACACAGGGAAAAAACACATGAGATCTATCAAACTGTCTACTAACCAATACTCACCAATCAGAATTATTGACACTGGACAAATATGATATTGCTTTTTTAAATGCCAGATGCCAGATGCTAGCAACCGGTGATAGTCCAATATGTTTACAATTCTCAGAAAATATTTCATGAAGGGTTATAAGTCATTCATGTTCAACATTCACTTACTACAACATTATTATCAGCTGAACAGTGCAAAGTTAGAACAAATACAATCTAAATCAAACTATAGACACAGCAATTAAAGACATGGCATTGTTGGCACACGTGTATGCTGAACATTCTCTACTAAAACTGTTATGTTTTAGCAACAAGTGGAAAACAAATGTGTGTTTTCTCCACACAGACCACAAAAATAACCAGTAACAGTGCTTTTAAACCTCTGTCGCTACACAAAACTAGTTTCCCATAGTCAGGCCTGTCACCACACTTCATTTTAGCCCTGTGCGTTAAACAACAACAACCTCCAAGCTAGCAGCCTAATCACTAAAACATATTTTATTATTTTATGTGGTGTTTCCTTTTGTGGGAGGTTAGCCATTTTAATACCAGGACTCGTCTCCCGACATGCAAATATGCCACCAGATCAAGTTCCACCACAACACTATTTTGCAAGGGCACCATCATCTCATCCCGGGCTTACCACGGTCTAAAACATGTGTGACAAGTGTAACTGTTTTTACCCCAGTGCGGAACTGTGATAAGTTGTGCCATACCTTTCTCCAGTGCTGGCACGACGTGAGATAGGTCTGGCTATATGCAAGGCTAGTGACAAGTAATTATTTTCATTACAGAGTAGTTATTTTCTCGATTAATCATTTGGTCTACAAACACTGAGAAAAAAAGAAAAGTGCTCATCATGTTTTCCTAGGGACCCTAACAGATTTAGTGTTATCTTACAAGGCTAAGGAAAACCAGTACATATTCACCTTTAAGACATGGAGCAAGTGATTTTTTCCAACAGTTTTGTGGAAAAGAAAAAAATATATACTTAAAGAAATAATTGAATATAACTAAAATGATATGTCCATTTGTCAATGGTCAGAAGAGCCTGGTCTCACTCCGAAGTCTTTGAAATCTAGTGCTTGGGCAGTGACTTGCAGCGTCAGAAACCAAAGAAAAAAAGGCATCTTTTAATGTCGGCATGACACATGGCCATTGGCGTTATAGTTTAACGGCACCCAGGAGCGTCTGGGGAAAGGCGGCTGGACAAGGATGAAATTTTAGGCAATGAAAGTCCGACTGGGACAGGTGGGAGGGGTGGTGGATGGGTCCAACAAACACCGACTTTCACCCGAGAGAGCAGTGTTCGCGTCCTATCAGATTCTAAAGCCAAACCTTGTTCTTTTTTTCCTAAAACCTGACCATGTGTTTTTGTTGCCTAAAAACAACCATGTGTGTTTGTTATTGGAAAAAAAACGAAAATGTCAATTTGCAGTGTTGTACTGACGTAGTGCATCTATTTTGAAAAAGACTGTATGTAACAGGCAGAACTTGACACAGTGTCCCAGAATGTCAACAACCAACGCACTCTGAGTACTTTGCAGGTTGTATGTGGATGTGGAAAGTCCATGACCAAACGTCAATGTGTGACGACATCAGAGTGAGAATGTGTTGGTCAGAAAAAGTTACCTTCAACCTTTTCTGTTTTTTAAAGAGGGGATGTCTGGTAGACATGCAGTTGCCACAGCTAATCATGGGTATAAAAGTAACACTATTCCTGTCGATGATTAGTTAAATGTAAATAAGGCAGAGTATGGGGGGGGCAGCGCCCTCCTGTACAAATGCCCCATAATCCTTATCAACGCCCCTGCTACACTGAATCACTCACTTCATTCCTCAGCAGGCTTCCAATCTGATTTTTACTGTAAGTCTTCCCGTAAATCTGCAAAGCTGTGACTGCATTCCATCAACATGCAACAGATAATCAGCTAGTCATCAATGTTTTGAAGGCTGACAAGAGGACAGCTCACTGCAGGATGATAGACTCAAAAGCAATGGGGGCAGGCATGTGTCGTGATTGAAATTCTCCCAGAACAAAACCTCGTTTGTGTGATTATTGTTCAGCAGGCTCGCAATGAGGCAAAAATCCATTCCACATGATGCATTCATTGTTTTCAGCCAAACACGCACCAGGCCCCACAGCAGCCACTGCTACTGTACAATAGCCACCACTAAAAACAACTGAAAGCCTGCTGCAACATTTAGGTGGGTTTCACAACAACTGTGTTCAATATCCTATTTAGAATATAATGTATTACTGCAGTTAGGATATCATTAGAGATTAAACATGTAACTTTCTATTTTGAGAGTACTGTGGTAGTTATCAGCTCCCTACTGGATTTCAGATGCAAATCATTATAGGACTGTTATATTGCAGAAGAATAAAATACCAGTAAATTCAACATATTCTCAAAATAGGGCATGACTGAGCGCCAGGCACATTGTAACCCACTACAGGAACTTCAAAGGAGTATAACTGGGAAGATTTCGTTAGGATCTGAGTCAAATTATAGCAGTTTGAGTCACCTTTCAACAGGTGACGAAGCAATAAAATCAAACTGCCGTTTGAAGGAGGAGACTCTGCAGACACCGGCTGCAAACCTGTAACTAAGGCCACACAATGACAACACAACACCTGCGTGACAGGGAAGCAAAGTGCTGAGGAGTTGAAACAGCGTTTGTGCTCCGTGACTCACCTCTATCCATTTCTGAGCCTCCTGAAACGCGGACTCTGCGGCCGACTCGGTCACAGGGTGATGCTGATGAGACTGTCCTATGTCTGCAACCGGACTTGCCATTGGCGAAGAAGCTCTGCTCCCCAAGTATTAAAGCCTGTACAAAGGTGTGAAAGCAGCTCAGTGCCGCGTTATTCCACCAGAATTAGTCGTGAACAGTGTCGGTCAGCCCGTTCTCCTCCGTTGGTTGTAGGTGTTGAAGCAGCAGCAGCACCGACGAGGCGAACGAACCAGTTGCTGCTCTCCAGTATCGCTCCTGTTGGAGTCTGTGGGCAGACAACCAGCGTCAAGTCAGCCACAGTCACTCACGCAGCTTCCGGTAAGACCGCTCAGAATAAAAGCTTCTGTCGAGGAACATACACCATGATTGGGCGCATTCAAAGATAACACAAATATAATATTAAAGTATTACTATTAGTACGATGACATCCACCCTTGCTATAACACGCTTTACTGTCACGTAATTTGGATAACTTTACTCTTAGCATATTCTAACATACGCCATCTTGCTGAAAGCCGACCGTTAGGTTATAGTTAGCATTAGCTCATTAGCTTAACCTATGGTTAGCTGACAATGTTACAGCTTAACTAATGTTACAGGAACTCGGAAAATATGATATGCTAGTTAAACAGCATCTCGAAAACTCAAAAATAGGAAGGACTCGCAATTAGGAAAAATCCAGGATGGCCGTTATTTGAGACAAGGAAACGGTAGCACCATATGCTAGCAATGTTAGCGTTAGCATTAGCCAACATGATGTTAGCTTCCTTGCCAACCGTTCCAAGTGCAAACGTTAACTTAACAGTCACATTCTGTGCCTTTTCTTAAGCTAATTGTCATTGTTATGTCTGAGTTTCAACTGCACTTAATGAACGTTAGCTAATGATTAATTACCGTTATAAAGTAACACAACTGTCCCTTTCTCAAAGACTAACAGTGACGTTAGACATGAACCTACCGCCATTTGAAGACATTTCCAGATTCCTCAAAGACTCCTTAATCCAACTGAAGTGAACATTACTATTATTTTTCCATTGAATGAACAGTTTAAGGAGCATTTCAAGTTCCAACTGTTTCTCAAACTCAACGTCAATGGCACCCGGAAGTGAATATACATCTTTATTTTGGCGGTACAAATCATACAAATCAGCGACACAGGTAACCGGAAATTGCAACCGGAAATTGAAATTTGCTCGTGTCTATGACTATGAGCAAAAAACAAACCAACAAAAGTTGTCATGAAATAAAGTAAAAAACACAAACTTAATCAATATGAAATAACAAACACTTAAAATAAAATTAATAATAACTTCATGGTTACACTTTATATTTCCTTGGTGCCTAGTAGAAGGAGATTTATCACCTCTGGCTCATGTTTGACTGAAAAACAAAACAAAATAGTGATGAACTTGTAACTAGACACAAATCTTTAATAATATTAATGTGGAGGCTACTGCTGGCAATAAAATTGTGGTAAGTCTTTTTCAAAGTTGTTGTTTTTTTACCAACCAGTTAGGTTTTAATTTTTTTAATGCATAAGAACTAATGTCATGAATTAACGGTGTTACCTGTCCGTGTTATTACTGCCCACTGTCTTCTACTCCATTGGCCACTTGTTTAGGCTCTTGTTTTGATTGCAAAACTGCTTTACTTCCGGTAATAATCTAGCTGTTTCTCGCTAACTTGCCGCAGCCGGACTGACAGGACGTGCAGACCGCAGTATGATCCGCTCCAATGGCCAAAAATACACAGAGCAGCGCCGCTCCACCACCAGCCAATGAGGGCAGCAACACACTGGGGATCACACAGCCACTTTGACTAAATGGGGCAACTGAGAGAGAGAGAGAGAGAGGGAGAAAGCAGAGAGTTCACTGATTTAGAGCAAAGGCACCCAAAACAAAGGGCCAAACTCTGACCTCCAGTCACTGATCATTATGAGGCAATTAACCATTAGGGAAAGTATAGTATTTATCTTTGTTAATAATCTATTCTGATACACTTCATCAGATTGATTCTGGTGCTAATGATGCTTTCTGTGATTTGTGTCGGTCTAAAAACATTATTAAACACAAGTAAAAAGTTTGGTACATTCAAGGTCAGTTCCCTCAGTCAGTCAAATCTTAGTTCTTGATGTCAGGGCCACTGTTACGTCTAATTTGGGGGACATAGAGTGAGCAGTCCTCCAGCTGGCCACAAAACATGAGCACATTTGCACTTTAACCCCCTGGACACATTGTTTTGTAATCAATAACCTGCTATTCAAACTTGATATCTCACTCCCACCTGTAAACATGGTCAGTTATGTAAAGTAGAGTGCACAAACAAGCCAGATGTCTCAGTGCTGTGGATTAAAACAACTTGATTTGCCCATGACAGCAGTTAAAGTGAAATACATGCCCACTTTGGCCAATGAAATAATAATTTTTTTTTAAAAAACAGCCTCCTTAATAATCAGCATGGTCAGGGGTATTTCTCAGAATGAAAGGCCACACAGCATTTAAGCACCATACAATACATCATTAAACTGTTTTATGTTAAACTGTATCCTGGGTTAGATGACACCAATCAAGACTTTTCTAGTTCCTACAGAACTCATATTTGTCCACATGCTGGCTGATATTCTTACATCTTTGCTGACCTCTTGTGGAATTATGCAGCAGTACTGAAAAGTGAGAGGAGGAGCTTCAGGCAGGCTGTGTGTTCATTTGCAAAGAGGGTGTGTACAGACCATAGACTCAGCACTCCTCCCCTCTGCTCCTCAGGCGTCTGCTTCCTGGATACCAGAAACAGTCAAGTGTTTATTTCTTTCATGTGATCTTTGTCCCATTATATCTGTGTGTGGTTTGTTTTCCAGGAGGCCGGCTGTTCCCAGTATGCTGCTCAGCTTCTTGACTTCAGGAGTTGACAGTCCCACCTGTGTTTGACAGGACGCACTATTCTCAACCTGGACAGCAGTTAGGCAAGTATTACATCTCTACTGCTAATATGTCCTTACTTTTGCATTAAGAAGTCTGTATGTCCTGGTTATGCTTTTCATTTTCTTAATAATTACAATAATATTGATGTAATGTTAACAGAAGCATTAATAAAGTTGTATAATCAGTATTTTTTTTAATTCCAGGATACAGTAGCCTTTAAATCAAGGACAGCACCTGTCATAAAGATGAATTAGACTAAAACCTGGAGGAGTTTTGCAAAACATAAACTACATATTCATATCAGGTTCTATCTTTCTACTGTTTTGATTTGTTTGTTCCATTGTGTCATGTTTGGTGTGGCACTAAAGCTTGCGTATGATTGTCTACTGTCTAAAATGACATACATTTATGGAGCCTAGAAGATAAACATTCAGCTTGCAAATAATGTTTTAACACAGAAAAAGAAATGCAATTTCTGTTCATTGGTAGACACAATTTGTAGAGCGTGTTCTCTCTTTGTAGGAGACCTATCAGTCAGAAAACAGACGATGCAGTGTGGTGCACTTACTATATTGAGAACTGATGGTTGACTCCAATTGTGATCCAAAATGCTGTGGTGGTTGGTTGTTGTTGTTGTTTCACAAAGGATGGTTGAGCATCTGCAGTTTTTTTTCCTAACTTAGCAGCAGATTTATTCAGTGAAATCACCGACTGTCATATTTGTTAAATCTGCAGACTCTTTGCTTTTCTTGATTTATAGTTTGACATCCCTGCATTTAAAAGGTGTAATGATTTAGGAACTGAAACATTTTTACAAGCTCTTGCAAACATAGATACCATAATGTGTCTGCAGGGGGCGCCAGATGTCAGTTTTTCTAATGTTTTTACTGGTTATATCTTCTTACTATCTTACTATATAATGATCTCCTCACTGACTTGGTCAGTGCATGTGAAATTTGGCACAGTGGTAGAGGGTCATGGGAGGATGCGAATGAAGCAATATTACATCAATTGGCCAAAGGGGGGCGCTATAGCAACCGATTGAAATTGCAAACTTTGAATGGGCATATCTCATGCCCCGTATGTCGTAGAGACATGAAACTTTGCACAGAGATGCCTCTCCTCACGAGGAACAAATTTGCCTCAAGAACCCATAACTTCCGGTTATACAGATTTTCCACCATTTTGAATTTTTTGAAAAACACTTAAAGCCACAGTGTGTAGGAATTTCTCCCGTCTAACGTTGAAATCATATATTGCCTTCAAACAGATGGCGCACTCTAGCGCCTCACTGTTTCAAACGCATATTGCAACAACGGTAGTCGCTGTGTACCAAAAAGCTATGATAACGTTGATGAAACCATGTCATCCCATACTTCATGGAGTATTCATTCAGGCTCCTACACAGACACACGCGACGTGTTGACAAACCCCCTCCTCACCATGCTGGCTGTGTTTACAACGTAGGACTGTTGGAGCAGGTGTAAATCGAAACAAACCAATCACGTCTTGTCCTTTGACAACTGACAAGTGGCTCAACCTCACACACCTCATCCCTCTCCTCGCATTACTGTGCCGCTAACAGCTGTTAGCCGCTGTTAGCGGCCAGCGCCGCTACTACCCCGGCACTACTGCAGCATAACAAAGGCCCATTCTTTGAGCATAATGCAGGATCATGTATTATGCAGCATCACGGGAGACGGAATCCTCGTCGCCAAGAAGGCGCAAAAGGGAGTCAAAAAGGCAACGTGACCGGCGATTGCATTACCATTCTCCCTCAGCAGCTCTCTCTACCTGGGAAAGGCTACTCCGATGTGGACCCTAATTTTTTTAATTCACCGGTCATGTTGCCGTTTCTATTCCCATTTGTGCTTTCTTGGCGACGAGGATTCTGTCTGCCATGATGCTGCATATGCATGATCCTGCATTATGCTCAAAGAGTGGGACTTTGTTTCAAATTTGCCAGGGTAGTAGCGAAGCGCCTCTTGCTCCTCTCCTTCAGCTCCTCAGTCACGCAGCGCTGGCCTGGCTCTCAACGAAAACGCCGAAGGCGGGGCTGTATGTCCCTTGCTGGCGGATGT
The DNA here is from genome assembly GCF_006386435.1 of Epinephelus moara. NCBI lineage: Eukaryota > Metazoa > Chordata > Actinopteri > Perciformes > Serranidae > Epinephelus > Epinephelus moara. The sequence goes on from NC_065509.1 coordinate 37,290,618, forward strand.
ATTCTCAAGATGGCGAAACATTATGGAACCCCACAGACGATTTACCCGCACAATGTACAAGCCAATCCGAAATTCTCCTTTTACGAGAATAAGTCAGATTATTGGTGGAAGTAATAGTACACCAGTGATGACATATTTATGAATGCAGACATCAATTTTTGCCAATAAACAACTGAAAATGTTACACAATGTCCCTTTAAAATGGATCTCTTCCTAGGAAGTTTGACCGATCTGTATGAAACTCTGTGAGCATAATCTAGGGACCAATATCTAAAGTTCCCTCTTGGCAAAAGTTGGAAAACTTACTAAAACTG